>NC_056447.1:12518731-12818731 GCF_018296145.1 Oncorhynchus tshawytscha | reverse complement strand
TGCAAGGCATTTCTTATCAATTCAGTAAATGAATCAGAATGTTAAGTGTTACCAAAGCACGTCTGCATGGCACAGGTAACAGAAGAGACCAGAACGACTCCAGTTCATACACTTTCTTGTCATTATTGCTATGTTCTACAACAGGAGGAGACAGGCAGACTGGTTGGCAGCTTACCGGATGAAGAAGCGCCACAATGTCCAGCTGAGGATGAGGACGATGCCGAGGAACCAGCATTGGGTGACGAAGAAGGGGATGGGCAGCATGATGGTCCTGGGGTCATATTTGACTACGATGAGGAACTCGGTCACGGTGATGGCCGCCACCAGCCATGCCTGCTGACCCAGTTTCCTATAGAACTTCCTGATTGAGGACGGAGGATTTAATTGCTCGTCAGTTATAAAGACACACTGCCCACAATACAGTGTTACTAATACTCACGGGTCGTCCATGAAGTCGTAGATCTCCCTCATGGCCACTCCGCCCACGTTGACAAAGAAGACGAGGCGAAGCAACACCAGGTAGTGCTCCGGAGGCATCCACAGCACAAACTTCAGGTAGAAGGTGTTCAGCTCCGCCAGCAGGAACTAACAGAGATAACAAGAGAGAAGGGAGAGAGAGATGGAGAGACAGGCAGGGAGATTGCAGAGAGATTACAGGTCAGAGGAAGACTTGAGTAGAGAGAGATAAGCGACAGATTTAGTGTGGGTGAGAGTGAAAGTGAGAGCGCAACCTAGACAGAGAGTGACAGTCGACAAAGAGTTAAGTGAGGAATGAGAGCGAGAGCGAGCAACAGAGAGAGAGAGTCTCACCATGAAGATGATTCCCAGGACAGCCAGCCACCTGCGTAGGTTGGAGGCAGGCTTCCACTCAAACTTGACCCAGCTGTAGGGTGTGAACTGGAAGGCCATGCGCTTGATCTTCCCCCTGATTAACAGACACACACACATATCGTACACTATCCATCCCTAATAAGAACATTCCATTTTTTTTTTTAAAACTACTACTACAAACTCTGATGGGAGAATATTAGTTAAGTAAACAACGGCCATATCTATAACTCTTATGACATTGGGACTCCTTTGTGCACAAGCTTAAGGAAGCGTAACCAAGGTGACAGGAGGTGGGCAGCGTACTTATATGTGGGGATGTTCCACAGTCCCTGCCACTGGTAGGGCTTCATAGACAGCCAGCCTAAGGTCTTCATCCCAGCGTAGATCCCCAGGCCATTACACACCAGCACATCCATTATCCACTGGAAAGACAGACATGACATTTAGGATTCACAGAACAAGACATGGCATTCCGCATTCTCTATAGACAAAATCCTAACTCAAGCTTTTTGCACACATCATTCAGTATCTACTTACAGGGAGACCGATCTACTGACGGGGCGGCAGGTAGCCTAGTGTTTAGTGTTGGGCCAGTAACCGAATGGTTGCTAGATTGAAGCCCCGAGCTGACAAGGTAAAAATCTGTCGTTCTGCCCCTGAACAGGGCAATTAACCCACTGTTCCTAGGCAGTCATTGTAAATAAGAATTTGTCCTCAACTTGCCTTACTTAAATAAAAAAGGTCAAAAACATTATATATATTTTTTTACATTCAACTCACAGACACTGGAAATTCAGTAAAGTCAGTTGCTTTGAATTGCCTCCTAGTATCAAACATCCATTATCCAAACTCAACAGTGGACAAACATATCCTCGTGTGTTATGAAGAAGAGGTACATACATGGTCCCACCAGCACTCAGAGAAGTTGGGAAGCTGGTGCTCCAGACTGTACTCCAGGAACTCAAACATGACGCTGATGATCATACACATCCACCAGTCTCTGATCACAAGTGTCTGACAGAAGAAGGGAGGGAGATGGGAGACGTGAATGTTGTGGCTTCCTGTAAGCAGTTGCCCACCACTGTGTATGATGTCGTCATATTGCCAACTCTACCTTTAATCCAGTATTAATGCTAATCAAGCATGAAATATAGGCTTAAAATACAGTACACTACTCAGACCCACCTTAATATACCAGCCAAGAAAGTGAGCGGGGACAAAGCCATCCATCTTGTCCTGCAAAAATAGCATTTGTGTAATATTTTTTAACCTTTGTCAACAGTGATCTTTGGGACGGCCCTTTTACAACCATGTTAACAAAGAACTGAGAACCTTGTTTGACGCGGACAACAGTATATTGAAATATCTGTGGAAATTAGTGATTAATGAGTGGAATTTATGGTTACAAAATTAAAAAGCCCACAGAACGCCAACATTTGAGTGTACAGTCCACTAGGGCAGTCTGTTGGCTTAAGGGAACCCAGTAGGAGCCCTGAGTGAAGTATTACTCCGTCGAGCAAGACAGCGAGAAAGCGAGCGAGAGAGAGCGCAAGCGAGAGAGTCACCTAGAAAGCGAAAGAGAGACACACACACACACCGAGAAAGAGAAATGTCTTTAGTGTCACAGTCCCTTGCAGGTGTCACCATTGCTGTTGTGCTACAGGTTAATGTGTGCGCGCACGTGTCTTACCCAGATGTTATGCCAGGGGTCGGTGGTGTTCCCCGGGTCGTATATGAGGCAGTTGCCGCCATAGTCCCTCTCCGGCAGGGCTACCCCCAGTTTGGGGTCAATGTACTTCATAAACTGTCTCCCATCACGGACCGTCTAATGAATGAGGGTAAATTAAGTATACACAAATAGATAGTATTTAGTACTTGTCTATGTATACTGAACAAAAACAAACGCAACATGTAAAGTGTTGGTCCCATGTTTCATGAGCTGAAATAAAAGACCCCAGAAATGTTTCAGACACACAAAAGGCTTCCCTCTCAAATGTTGTGCAAACATTTTTTTTTACATCCCTGTGTGTGAACATTTCTCCTTTGCCAAGATAATCCATCCACCTGACAGGGGTGGCATATCAAGAAGCTGATTAAACAGCATGATCATTACACAGGTGCACCTTGTGCTGGGGACAATAAAAGGCCACTTTAAAATGTGCAGTTGTGTCACACAACACAATGCCACAGATGCCTCAAGTTGAGGGAGTGTGCAATTGGCATGCTGACTGCAGGAATGTCCACCAGAGCTGTTGCCAAAGAATGGAATGTTAATTTCTACCATAAACCGTCTCCAATTTCGTTTTAGAAAATTTGGCAGTACATCCAACCGGCCTCACAACCGCAGACCACGTGTAACCACGCCAGCCCAGGCCCTCCACATCTGGTTTCTTTACCTGCGGGATCATCAGACGGCTGATGAAACTGAGGAGCATTTCTACCTGTAATCAAGCCCTTTTGTGGGGAAAAACTCATTCCGATTGGCTGGGCCTGACTCCCAGGCCCACCCATGGCTGCTCACCTGCTCAGTCATGTGAAATCCATAGATTATGGCCTAATTTAATTCTTTCAATTGACTGATTTCCTTATATGAACTTTAACTCAGTAAAATTGTTGAAAATGCTGCAGTTGCGTTTAGATTTTTGTTCAGTATACTTTGAACATAACTTCTCTATGTACATAGAGAAGTTAACTATTTTCTGGAAGATGTGTTCTCTTCATTTTAAGTCCCTTCAGATCCATTCCGCATCTAATCATGTCATTGATCCTTTTCCCTTTTGATTGTCCCGCTTTACTAAAAAAGACCTAGTTGGCAGTGCTCTCAGAGAGAACTTGCCTCTGTATTTCAAAGCTGATTGGAGTGATTATTCATTCAAACAATTCTATTGCAACTATAATAGCGCAAACAATTCAGTGCTTGGGTGTGTGTACGTGTTGGTGCAATCGACCCACCTGGAACAGCACAAAGATAAGGAACAGCTCGTAGACAACGGAGACACATAGCCAGAAGCGCCAGTATGCTGGAGAGAAAGAGAGAGAGATAACAAAATATTATACATTTTAGCATAATCTACACTCCTGGGACATCCACAAGGTGCTTTCCTTGTTAATTCTTTAGAGTCTAAGACATTGGAGGAGGCGGGAGTGCTAAGCTGACATATGGAATTGTTTTAAGATGGTCTATCGATCATTCAGCGATGTGATTTAGAATTTTAGGACCCCTCAGGTATCCAAACAATATAGATTTTGGCCTTTACTACTAAATCCCACAGACACACATTGAATAACACATTCATAAATGGCAAAAAGGACAGTCCAAAAATGTATCATAAGAAACCAGGTTGATGCATCTGTCCTAAATCTAGCAGATATAAAAATAACTCACAAAACTACCTTCATACTTCATTCCTTTTTTTACCGGTACCGGTTACCTTCAGATGAGTCCCGTGACAGATATCTTCAGTTTAAACTGACACATTTTGATGGGATTTTTAAAAATATAACTTAGATTGGCACACTGGTGAGTCAATCGACTCTACGGGGTTAACGGAAAACAGTAAAGGACTACTTAAATAGCTAACAAAATGGTTAAACGGACCATCTATCCATCACCTGTAGTAAACAAATGAGTAGGTATGAGTAGGACTACTTAAATAGCTAACAAAAATGGTTAGTGGCCCTAAGTGTTGAGATTGCCTGCAATGACAAGCTCAGTGCGATGCTGCTGTGACACACCGCCCCAGACCAAGACAGCCCCTCATCTCCAAATCTGCCCGCTCCAGAGTACAGGCCTCGGTGTAACACTCATTCCTTCAACTATAAATGCAAATCTGGCCATCACCCCTGGTGAGACAAAACCATGACTAGTCACTGAAGAGCACTTTTTGCTAGTCCTGTCTGGTCCAGCGAAGGTGGGTTTGTGCCCATAGGCGACGTTGTTGCCGGTGATGCCTTACAACAGGCCTACAAGCCCTTAGTCGAGCCTCTCTCAGCCTACAGCAGACAGTCTGAGCACTGGAGGGATTGTGCATTCCTGGTGTAACTTGGGCAGTTGTTCGCCATCCTGTACCTGCCCTGCAGGTGTGATGTTTGGGTGTACCAATCCTGTGCAGTTGTTGTTACACTTGGTCTGCCACTGTGAGAATGATCAGATGTCCGTCCTGTCTCTCTGTACCGCTGTCTTAGACGTCTCACAGTACGGACATGGCAATTTATTGCCCTGGCCACATCTGCAGTCCTCATGCCTCCTTGCAACATGCCTAAGGCACATTCACACAGCTGAGCAGGGACCCTGGGCATCTTTCTTTGGTGTTTTTCAGAGTCAGTAGAAAGGCCTCTTTTAGTGTCCTAAGTTTCCTTAATTGCCTACTCCCTGTAAGTGGTTAGTGTCTTAACAACCGTTCCACAGGTGCATGTTCATTAATTGTTTATGGTTCATTGAACAAGCATGGGAAAAAGTGTTTAAATCCTTTACAATGAAGATCTGTGAAGTTATTTGGATTTTTACTAATTATCTTTGAAAGACAGGGTCCTGAAAAAGGGACGTTTCCTTTTTTGCTGAGTTTACAATGGCTCTTTGGTTTGTAGCCTGTAATGGTTTGTAGCCCTTGCCAGGCTTTCCCACTGTCCTTGAAAAGGTTTTCATTTTTGTCTTTGTATGCTGCCTTGCACTCCTTGATTTTGCTTTTGAGTTGCCTTGGAATATTTTATTTTCTCTTGGAATATTTTTCATTTTCTCATTAGTGCTACCCGATTCAAAAACATTTTTAATTCCAGAGTTACCCACGGTTTATTATTGGGGAAGACGTTGAGACTTTCTTTTTGGGAATAACGAGATCCTCACAGAAATGGATGTACTCACAGTTCAGCTCATCTGACTCTACATACTATGTTATGTCTGATCTCCTAAGATTGGGATGTGACTTGGAAAAATATGCACCTGTGACGTTACCACAACAGAGGATCAGACAGGTTTAATTTCAGGTAGGACATGAAACATATTGCTGATATGGTAAATGTTCAGATTGAATTGTGCAATTCAGAGTTTCACAGCTGAATGGGATAAATTGTAAAAGACAAATTCCCAGTTTCCACTGTTCCTGACCAATGCACATGCTGCGATTAAATAAACTAAAAGTTGTTCAACTGGTGGTGCTTGAAACAACACACTAGGAAAAGGCTAAATCTGTCTCTGCAGTAAGGCTGCACGATTTGGACAAAAGAAATAGCAATTTTTTGGGGGGGCCAGATATTGCAATTGTGATCATGAATTGTAATTTTCCAACACTTGAGTGAAAAACATGCCTAACAAAATTACCAAGTTAAAACAACTGTCAGTGTAGAGAACATCACTTCTAATATGAGATCATATGAATTAATACATACTGTGCTAACAGAATACAAGACCAAATGAAACAAATCTTTTCCAACATTGTTATAGGCTACATACCACCTACATATTAACAAGACGCATGTTTTATATGATCATAGAAATATAGCGTGCTATAAGCATAGCACTTATTTATCAATTTATGATTAACATTATAGAGTTCTTATTTTAGGTTGTTTAAAAACAAATGCTAAATTAATTATTTATTCTTATGATTGTGTAATTATGTATAAGTAGGCTCAAATCATTATTGTTATTGAAATTGTTAGTCACAGATAACAGATTTGGCCCTAATCTATGCATTTCACTTGACAGAATACAGATAGATATGCATCGTTGGTCACAGATAAATAAATAATGTAGGGGCGTGGATCAGTCAGTATCTGGTGTGACCACCATTTCCCTCATGCAGCACGACATCTCCTTTGCATAGAGTTGATTAGGCTGTTCGTGGCCTGTGGAATGTTGTCCCACTCTTCTTCAATGGCTGTGCGAAGTTGCTGGATATTGGCGGGAACTGGAAAACACTGCTGTACACGTCAATCCAGAGCATCCAAAACGTACTCAATGGGTGACATGTCTGGTGAGCAGGCCATGGAAGAAAGGACATTTTAATTTCCCAGGAATTGCGTACAGATCCTTGCGACATGAGAATGTGCATTATGCTGAAACATGAGGTGATGGATGAATGGCACGACAATGGGCTTCAGCATGTCGTCACGGTATCTCTGTGCATTCAAATTGCAAATCGATAAAATGCAATTGAATTCGTTGTCCAATTTATGCCTGCCCATATCATAACCCCACTGTCACCATGGGGCACTCTGGTCCCTACGTTGACATCAGCAAACCGCTTGCCAACACGACACACGCAGTCTGCCCGGTACAGTTGAAATCAGGATTCATCCGTAAAGAGCACACTTCTCCAGCGTACCAGTGGCCATTGAAAGTGAGCATTTGCCCACTGAAGTTGGTTACGACGCCAAACAGCAGTCAGGTCAAGACCCTGGTGGGGATGACGAGCATGCAGATTAACTTCCCAGAGGCGGTTCCTGACAGTTTGTGCAGAAATTCTATGGTGTGCAAACCCACAATTTCATCAGCTGTCTGGGTGGCTAGTCTCAGACCATGCCGTAGGTGAAGAAGCCGGAAGTGGATGTCCTAGGCTGGCTTGGTTACACTTGATCTGCGGTTGAACATATTGCAAAATTCTCAAAAACGACATTAGAGGCCACTTATGGTAGAGAAATTAAAATTCAATTCTCTGGAAACAGCTCTGATGGACATTCCTGCAGTCAGCATGCCAATTCCCTCAAAACATTAGACATCTGTGGCATTGTCTTGTGTGCACCTGCACATTTTAGAGTAGCATTTTATTGTCCCCAGCACTCGGTGCACCTGTGTAATGATCATGCTGTTTAATCAGCTTCTTGATATGCCACCCCTGTCAGGTGGATAGATTATCTTGGCAAAGGAGAAATGCTCACTAACAGGAATAGAAACAAATTTGTGCACAAAATTTGAGAGAAATACACTTTTTGATCAGTATAGATACACTATATACTCACACACAAGCATGTGAACACCCCTTAAAATTTGTGGACTTGGCTATTTCAGCCACACCCGTAAAATGTATGCCCTGTTAGAGCTGCCCCGGTCAACTCTAAGTGCTGTTATTGTGAAATGGAAACGTCTAGGAGCAACAACAGCTCAACCGCAAAGTGGTAGGTAACAAGCTCACAGAACGGGACTGCAGAGTGCTGAAGCGTGTAAAAAGCGTCTGTCCTCGGTTGCAGCACTCACTGCCGAGTTCCAAACAGCCTCTGGAAGCAATGTCAGCACAAGAACTGTTTGTTGGGAGCATCATGAAATGGTTTCCCATGACCGAGAAGCCGCACACAAGCCTAAAATCACCATGTGCAACGGCAAGCATTGGTTGGAGTGGAGTAAAGCTCGCCGCCATTGGCCTCTGGAGCAGTGGAAATGTGTTCTCTGGAGTGACAAATCACGCTTCACCATCTGGCAGTCCGACGTATGAATCTGGATTTGGCGGATGTATTGTAAACCCTATGTAATCTGATGCAGTGTATGTAATCTGTATGTACGTCACACACAGTCGGGGTAGTCTTCATGGCCCACTCCATTGTAATGTAATCTGATACAGTGTATGTAATCTGTATGTACTTCACACACAGTCAGGATAGTCTTCATGGCCCACTCCATTGCTGTGCCTCCAAACATCTATATTGATCTAGAAGCAGACATGCATTCTTTCTCTCCCCACTGAAGACATTTTCAGAGGAAGAACAGACCTGCTCTTCACACCAGTATCTCTACTTGCACATTCATCATCTGCACATCCATCACTCCACTGTTTAATTGCTAAATTGTAATTACGACGAACACTACGGCCTATTCATTGCCTTACCTCCCTAAATCTTACATTTGCACACACTGTATATAGATTTTTCTACCGTATTATTGAATGTATGTTTGTTAATTCCATGTCTAACTCTGTGTTGAATTGCTATGCTTTATCTTGGCAAACGTAGCAGTTGTAAATGACAACTTGTTCTCAACTGGCCTAACCTGGTTAAATAAAGGTGAAATATAAAAATAAGACCGGAGAGCAATACTCCATTACAGAGTTTGTTTTACACCTGCGCTTGCCCCGGCAGTTGACAACTTTTTATGTTTGACATGTGCACAGTGCTGCAGCACCACCATCTTTGAAAGCAGCGATTCACCGCAAGCCATATCTGGGAAGAATGACAGGTTTTCAGTTTCACAAAAGCATTAAATCCCTCTTTTTTTTCTTTCAAAGTGTAAAAGTGACCATGTTGACTCACTAACGGTGTCTCTTTGGACAGGATGTAGTTTTGCTGCGAGCGTGTCCCATGTCAATGCACTTAGCCTACGTATCAAAAGGCTTGGCAGGCTCGTATTCACTGAAGTACAACAGCACGACAAAGCAGAAATGTGAAGAGTATTTGCACTGCAGCTGGAGGTTGTGTTACCTGGATGTGGTCTGGTGAATGGGCCATCTTTGGCTTGTGTCACTCCAAAGCAGAGGAACACTAGGATGCTGGCCACAATCCCTCTGGTAGAAAACACAAGCAGACTTCAGTAAATAGAACTAATGATAAACTCACATACAGCTCAGTCCTCTTTACAGGATGACTAAAAAGATACATTTAGAATATTATGACATCTAGATACATGGACTGGAATTCATGGTTTGCATTAAAATGTCATTATTTGACCCATGTTTTGGCTAAAGAGCATTAAATCATCATTTTACTTTCAGCCCTCCTTAGAGGTTGTTCTGTAGGTCAAGGTGGGTGAAAGAGCAAGTTGAGGTGGAAGACCAGGCAAGTTCAGGGCAGGGCCCAGGCAAGCTGAGTACGTGTGGCATGCTAGCTGTACCCATCATGTCAGTGTACATGACTGAAGAGGCGAAAAGGTGAGAAAGCCTAGGTGCGTGAGACAACCACCCCCAGGGGATCAGTGCATTCAGGTGAAGGCATTCAACCAGGCATGCAGTAGGGTAGTGGCGTCGGTTGTGACCCGGGGGAAGAAGTTGTAGTGGGCTCTAATCTCCCAGGCGAGCTGGGCCTCGCTGACCACGGCAAATCCCGTTAATGACCATCGGATTGTCAGTACAGATAACAAGAATAGCTGGTTGGGGTTAACGCCTTCCTAAGTAACACCAACACTAATACTACACACAGAAACAAGCGTGCAAACACACTTCCTCCGTCTGAAGACTCCCCAATGCTGCCAAATTCCTCTGCTCGCCAAACTCACTGAAATGGCTTAAGACCATGCAAAGGCTCTTAAAGTTCTTACTTACATCATAGTCACAAAACGTACAAAAAAAAAAAAGTATATGTTAATGACTAGTACCAAAGCAGGGGGGTGGGAATAGAAACAGTCCTCTGCTCCCCAAAGCATCCATTAGTCAATACCTAGCTTTTTCCTACATTATATCTATGCCTTGCAATCTTCGATGTATTCTCCAACAGCCATTAATATTTAATTTGCTTGAGTGCTGGCCATTTCTTTCATAATAGTGTGATTTTTACTAGGCTTCACAGCATCTTTACGCTACAGAACTTAGTAAGAGTTGAGCACGTGTTACCGTGCAATATCTATTTTGACATTTCAAAAAAGTGCTCAAGAACTGAACAGTTAAAGCTAAAAATAAAGGAGGAACCTAAAAGACTGTGCTGACTCTGCTACAAGCCAGCTGGGCTGAAGGTGACTGGCTGTTCGAGGTGGAAGTGATTCCTTTCACACAAGCAGTCGTGACTAAGTGTGTGTCACCGTGCTGCATGATTATATAAGATTATAGAAGAGACATCGTGTGTGCGTAACCGAATGGCTGACCTTTTCGTGTTGTACGTCGTATCCTGGGGTGTCTCCTCCAACAGAGTGACATAGACCAACACACACGTGAGAATGAAAAGCACAGTGACTGTATGTGCTCTCCTGCAATGAGAGAGAGGGAGGGTGAGGAGAGAGCGGCAATCAATGACAGTGTGGCAAGAAGAATCAGCAACATTCATTGGCTGGACATGCAATGAGCAGTGTGTGTGTGTAAGAAAGAGTTGAGCTTCTTGGGCGAATTCAGTTCAATGACAACAGATCGTTCATCTCCGCCGTGCCAATACTGGGCTGTTACACCATTCCTCCATACAGCATCCTAGTTTGAGTACACTTAAGAGAGTTCCCTTTTCTCCACAGTTAAGTGTGCTACATATGAACAGGCCACATTGCATGTTTCAAGTCTGTACCTACCACACCCACACATTAACCAAAAAGACTGGTAGGGGCAGGGAAAAGAAAAAAACTCAGAGGGAATGTTAGTGGTAGGTCAGAGGTTGTTCAATAGGGTACATGGTGTGAAAGAGCGATAGAAGGAGGGAGAAGGGTAGAAGAGGACATTGAGCGGTACGATGCCTGACTGCCAGCCTTCTTGAGAGAGACGGGGTGAGCATAGGGCTAGGCGATATATCGAATTCATTCAATTCATTTGGACTTATGTTTTAGCGCAATATTCCAAACGCTTTTTTTTTTTTAAATGAGTGTTTATGCCCGCTTGTTCTCATGTGGTCCTTTTGGTCTCATCTCCTTCTGTGCTAGGTGCACCTTCCTATTTACACCAGAGATCTGTATACACAGTGCCTTCAGAAAGTATTCACACTCCTAGACTTTTTCTACATCTTGTGTTACAACCTGAACTTAAAAATCGATTGAATTGAGATTTTGCGTCACTGATCTTATACACAATACCCCAGATTGTCAAAGTGGATTTAAAAAAAAATGTTTTTAACCATTTACAAATTAATTACAAATTGAGAAGCTGAAATATCTTGAGTCAATAAGTATTCAAACCTTTTGTTATGGCAAGCCTAAATAAGTTCATGAGGTAAAACAATGTCTAAATAAGTTGCATGGACTCACTCGGTGTGCATTAGTGTGAAACATGATTTTTGAATGACTACCTCAGCTCTACACCTCACACATACTGATAATTGTAAAGGTTCCTCAGTCAAGCAGTGGATTTCAAGCACAGCTTAAGACAAAGACCAGGGAGGTTTTCCACAAAGGGCATCTATTGGTAGATGGGTAAAAAATAATAATTAAAAAGCAGGCATTGAATATGCCTTTGAGCATGGTGCAGTTAATTACACTTTGGATGGTGTATCAATACACACAGTCACTACAAAGACAGGCACCCTTCCTAACTCAGTTGCCGGAGAAGAAGGAAACAGCTCAGGGATTTCCCCATAAGGCCAATGATGATTAAAAGAGTTCAAATTTAATGGCTGTGTTAAGAGAAAAAGTAGGATGGATTAACAACATTGTAGTTACTCTGGAATGTTAATGTATGTACCTAAATTCCCAATCTGGCCCTCAAACCATCACGGTCACCTAATAATCCCCAGTTTACAATTGGCTCATTCATCCCCCTCCTCTCCCCTGGAACCATTCCCCAAGTCGTTGATGCAAATGAGAACGTGTTCTCAGTCAATTTACCTGGTAAAATAACAGATTTAAATTTAAACTAAATGCTTAGTTTGTCACACATGGTATTGCTGTACCACATACTGCTAGAAGCATTTTAGCCAAAGACTGTTATACTACCTGTCAAGTCTGTCTTATAAATGTGCAATCATTGTGAGAAATAAGGTAAGCCACTTGATTTCAAATCTGAACAAAGTAGACAGGCTAGAATGCTATTCAAACAGTAGGAGACAGACAGAAGGGTGTGTATGACTATTCAACTGTTCTGCCTTGTTAGCTAGCAAATAGATCTAAGTTGGCTAAACTTGAAATATAAAGATCAGCTAGCTAATCATTAGCACGTGGGCTTATGATTGAGAGATTGTTTTTGAGAACTGTCAATTTTCTATAATGCCTGCTGCAAGAAGTAAGTCAATATTAGTGAATGTGGCAAGGTTTGAAAACTAATACAGACTACGAAGGGAAACCTAGCCGGGTGACACGAACCTACCAGACGAGCTAAATGCGGCAATCAACACTGAAGCATGCATGAATGCACCAGCTGTTCCGGCCGACTGCGTGATCACGCTCTCCGTAGCCGATGTGGGAAAGACCTTTAAACAGGTCAAAATTCAAAGCTGTGGGGCCAGACAGATTACCAGGACGTGTACTCAAAGCATGTGCGGACCAACTGGCAAGTGTCTTCACTGACATGTTCAACCCCTCCCTGACCAAGTCTATAATACCTACATGTAGTTTCAAGCAGTCCACCATAGTCCATGTGCCCAGGGAAGCGAAGGTAACCTGCCTAAATGATTACCGCCCGTAGCAGTCACGTCGGAAGCCATGAAGTGTTTTGAAAAGCTGGTCAAACAAGTGACTTGGCCTTGGCAATATTTATAAAATGTCCTATCAAGAGTATCCTTGATTTGGAAATGTAAAGTGATGGAGGGGGAGGGAAAGGGATAATGATAAAAACACATGGAGCACAGAGGGGAATAAAGAGTGCTGCCGCATGCCATAAAGGAGGTGTTGTATGCGGATCGCATTGGCCTGATATGACAAGATGGTGATGTTGAGTCATGGAGCGGGCATGTGGTTTTGTTGTTCTCCCTCTGTAATCCCTTTGGCAGGAGAGAGCTTTTTGTATGACTCCTGCCTAACAACCAACCACTGGGGAGAAAAGCTTGCTGGGACATCCTTCCATGCAGGCACCAAACAAAGATCAGCACACTCCAATTGACTAGCTTTAAGGCCTAGACTATCTCACAGACCACTATTCACTTGGTAGTGTCATGTCTTTGGCTATCATTAATGTGATGATAATCGATTTGATAAAACAATGTTAAATTTTTTACGATGATTAATTTACTCATGTAACAATAACCACATCAGCAATCTTGGGGCACCACTTAAGTTTGTTTCATGAGTTACCTTTTTCGAATTAACTCTAAAATATATATCGCCTACATTTCAGCCATCAAGGAATTGTTCTCTCCTATAAGTCTCATTTGAATTGTGCAAAATCTTTGGATATCTGCAAGAACCCTAGCATAAATGAATCAGCGATACACAAATTGGTTTAATTATTTATTTACTAGCTAACTAAATAATTACATACACTGTTGAGTTATTGGTTACTAATCCAATGCAAAGAAAGGTCCCTAGTGAACTAAACCGATATGACAGCTTGTAAGACCAAATGGAGAGAGAAGGCCATGTAAGAAAGAGCATGAGAAAAGAAAAAGGACTTCACCAACACACATACAGCTGATAACGAAATGCTTTGCACATGATCAGTTACTTTCTAAAAAAAGATCTAGAAAATTACTAACTGAAAGGCGGTGCGTACATATGTATTCACCCCCTTCGCTATGAAGTCCCTCAATAAGTTATGGTGCAACCAATTACCTTCAGAAGTCACAGAATTAGTTAAAGTCCAACTGCGTGCAATCTAAGCGTCACATTGATCTCATATAGACCGCAGACGGGTACAGTTGAAGTCGGAAGTTTACATACACCTTAGCCAAATACATTTAAACTTAGTTTTGACCATTCCTGACATTTAATCATACAACATTTTTACTGTCTTAGGTCAGTTATGATCACCGCTTTATTTTAAGTGAAATGTCAGAATAGTAGAGACAATTATTTATTTCACCACATTCCCAGTGGGTCAGAAGTTCACATACAGTACACTCAATTAGTATTTGGTAGCATTGCCTTTAAATTGTTTAACTTGGGTCAAACGTCATTTCGGGTAGCCTTCCACAATAAGTTGGGTGAATTTTGGCCCATTCCTCCTGACAGAGCTGGTGTAACTGAGTCAGGTTTGTAGGCCTCCTTGCTTACACACTTTTTCAGTTCTGCACAAATGTCCTATTGGATTGAGGTCAGGGCTTTGTGATGGCCACTCCAATACCTCAACTGTGTTGTCCTTAAGCCATTTTGCCACAACTTTGGAAGAATGGTTGGGGTCATTGTCCATTTGGAAGACCCATTTGCGATGTTGCTTCAATATCTCCTCATAATTTTACTTCCTCCTGATGCCATCTATTTTATGAAGTGCACCACTCCTTCCTGCAGCAAAGCACCCCCACAACATGATGCTGCCACCCCCTTGCTTCACGGTTGGGATGGTGTTCTTCGGCTTGCAAGCCTCCCTCTTTTTCCTCCAAACATAACGATGGTCATTTATGGCCAAACAGTTCCATTTTTGTTTCATCCGACCAGAGGATATTTCTCCAAAAAGTAAGATATTTGTCCCCATGTGCAGTTGCAAACCGTAGTCTGGCTTTTTAATTCCGGTTATGGAGCAGTGGCTTCTTCCTTGCTGAGCGGCAAATAGAACTGTTTGGCCAGAATGACTAGAGGTCGACCGATTATGATTCTTCAATGCCGATACCGATTACTGGAGGACCAAAAAAAAAGCAGATACCGATTAATCTGATTATTTATATATATATAGAGAGAGATATATAATATATATATATATTTATTTATTTGAAATAATGACAATTACAACAATACTGAATGAACAAGTATTTTAACTTCATATAATACATCAATTAAATCTATTTAGTCTCAAATAATGAAACATGTTTAATTTTGTTTAAATAATGCAAAAACAAAGTGTTGGAGAAGAAAGTAAAAGTGCAATATGTAAAAAAGCTAACGTTTAAGTTCCTTGCTCAGAACATGAAAGCTGGTGGTTCCTTTTAACATGAGTCTTCAATATTCCCAGAGAATAAGTTTTAGGATGTAGTTATTATAGGACTAGGTCTCTCTTTACCATTTGTATTTCATATACACCTTCGACTATTGGACGTTCTAATTGGTACTTTAGTATTTGCCAGCCTAATCTGAGGAGTTGATAGGCTTGAAGTCATAAACAGCGCTGTACTTCAAGCATTGAAGAGCTGCTGGCAAAAACGCAGGAAAGTGCTGTTTGAATAAATGCTTACGAGCCTGCTGCTGCCTACCACCGCTCAGACAGACTGCTCTATCAAATCATAGATTTAATTATAACACACAGAAATATGAGCCGTAGGTCATTAATATGGTCAAATCCGGAAACTATCATTTCGAAAACGAAACGTTTATTATTTCAGTGAAATACGGAACCGTTCCTCATTTTATCTAACTGATGGCATCCCTAAAATAGTCTAAATATTGCTGTTACATTGCACAACTTTCAATGTTATGTCATAATTATGTAAAATTCTGGCAAATTAGTTTGCTACGAGCCAGGTGGGCCAAACTGTTGCATATACCCTGACTCTGCGTGCAATGAACGCAAGAGAAGTGACAATTTGCCTAGTTAATATTGCCTGCTATCAAGAATTTCGTTTAAATAAATATGCAGGTTTAAAACATATATACTTCTGTGTATTGATTTTAACAAAGGCATTGATGTTTATGGTTAGGTACATTCGTGCAACGATTGTGCTTTTTTCATGAACGTGCTTTTGTTAAATCATCCTCCGTTTGGCAAAATTGGCTGTCTTTGTTAGGAAGAAATGGCGTTCACAACGAGCCAGGCGGCACAAATTGCTGCATATACCCTGACTCTGTTGCACAGAACGCAAGAGAAGTGACAGTTTCCCTAGTTAAAATAAATTCATGTTAGCAGGCAATATTAACTAAATATGCAGGTTTAAAAATATATACTTGTGTATTGATTTTAAAAGGCGTTGATGTTTATGGTTAAGTACACATTGGTGCAACGACAGTGCTTTTTTCACGAATGCGCTTGTTAAATCACCCGTTTGGTGAAGTAGGCTTTTATTCAATGACAAATTAACAGGCACCGCATTGATTATATGCAACGCAGGACAAGTTGTCATGATGTTGCCCTCTGAGTTCATCGAGCACCATCCCCTGCTCTCTGCTTCTACAACCAGACTGCTGTGGGCAGAGTGAGGTCGTAAATTCCTAAGGAAGACCCTGCCTCATGGACACACAGTTATAGAGAATCAGTTTCATGGAGACAAAGGAAATTCTTCCACCTCACAGAACATGAGGTACGAACAAATTTCATGTTCCAGAGAAAGTGTAAAAGATCGGCGAAGAATCCAGCTACGAACTGGTGCGTTTGTCACAACTTGGGAAGCTCAAGAGAGACAGTGTGGCCACATTACCATAACTCTGTTTATATGAAAGCCTCAGATATGAGGTTTACATCTAAATGTTGTTTAAGATGAATGAGTGAGGATGATACTGTTTGAATAATGGTGTAATATGATTGTGGACTGTTTAATGAAGGAAAATACAATTCCCTTTTGATTTGAACTAAATCAGAGGACTGCCCCCGAGCCCAGTTAGGGTAAGACATCCTGGGACATCCCTCTTCTGCCACTCTGAATAAAACCCCACTTTGAGAAATTATCAGCAGACCATGTTTTTCTCCAGTAGGAGAGGGACTGAAGGTTGTAGACCATTGCTGAATCTTTTAACCATACCACGCGGTTAAAACTCTTAGACTATCGATACCGACAGAATAAGAATAAGTCTTTGATACTAATTACTAGTCTGCAGCTAGGAATTCGGCATCATTGAACGAGAAGAACGACAACCGCCGAAACATCCATTCTATAACGAATGTGACGGAACAATCCTCTAACCACAACCGATGGAGAGAAACGGACAATTCTGCAAAATAAATGAACTTTTCACCAGCGATCAAGACGACACACTGAGCATAAATATATATATTGATTGCAATTGTTCTAGAATGAGTGAGCGTTCATGTGTAAGGGATTAGCATTTTAAATTGTTATAATTAACTCTGTAGGGACTTCTTAGTCAACCCACCATTGCCCCGCTGTCTAACAAGCTGCCATGTTGGTTCAGCCCACTAGGGCACATTCTCTCATTTTATGTAACCATATTTACTGTTTGTTTATGCATTGCTGTGCATTACTTAGTAATAAATGATTTAAGACAATTGATGTATGGATGACTCATAGTCATGACTGGGTTCGTGCAGGATGGGCAACAATTTACGATGTTTGGAATGAGACTAGCGTGAGGTAAACTAAATAAATAATTAATCAGAAGACTATTGATCAGATATGAAAATATCTGAAAGGTTATATTGGGAAATTATAACTTTAATCTGAATACTTTCCTTGGTGGCCCCTATTTCCTAGTTAATTAGTTACACGATTAATTACTTTGATCGCGGTGTACTAATTACAGGGAATCTTTGATAAAGCTGTCATCAATTTAATGATAGTTAACTTCTATGTTGTGTCTTTACTATAGGATAGGGAGCAGCATTTGGATTTTGGATGAAAAGCATGCCCAAATTAAACTGCCTTCTACATAGGCCCAGAAGTTAGGATATCCATATAATTAGTCGATTTGGAGAGAAAACAGTTTCCAAAACTGTTAAAATAATGACGGAGTATAACAGAACTGATTTGGCAGGCAAAAACCTGAGAAAAATCCATTCAGGAAGTAGGATTTTCTTTTTTTGTTGTTGTTTTCTATTCAATGCCATAACAGTATCCATTGACTTAGGACTCAAATTGCACTTCCTATGCCTTCCTATAGATGTCAGTCTTTTGTTTCAGGCTTGTATTCTGAAAAATGAGGGAGTAAGAACAGTCTGAATGAGTGGACCCTGCAGTGTCAGAGCTTTTTCATGCATGCGACCAAAGACAGTGCCTTTGTTTACCTTTTATATTGATAACGTTATTGTCCGGTTGAAATATTATTGATTATTTAGGATAAAAACAACCTGAGGATTGAATAAAACATTGCTTGACATGTTTCTATTAACTTTACGGATATAATGGATTTTGTCTGCGTTTGAGCCTGTGGATTACTGAAGAAAACCTCAGTTTTGTTTGCGAGTTTTCGGATATAGAGACTATCGAACAAAATGAACATTTATTGAATAAATGACTGTCTGAGTCCAAACATATGAAGATCATCAAAGTGATTAATTCTCCATTTCTGACTTGTGTAACTCATCTACTTGGCTGGTTACGGTTTGTAATGATTTGTCTGGTGGGGTATGTTCTCAAATAATAAGGTATGCTTTCGCTGTAAAGCATTTTGAAATCTGACACAGTGGTTGGATTCACAAGAAGTTAATCTTTGAACCAATGTAAAATAGTTGTATCTTTTTTGAATTTTTATGAGTATTTCTGTATTTGAATTTGGCGCTCTGCAATCTCACTGGATGTTGGCCAGGTGGGACGCTAGCGTCCCACGAACCCTAGAGAGGTTAACCTAGTAATGTAGTTAACTAGCGATTATGTTAAGATTGATTGTTTTGAGATAAGTTTAATACTAGCTAGCACCTTACCGTGGCTCCTTGCTGCACACGCATAACAGGTAGTCAGCCTGCCACACAGTCTCCTCGTGGAGTGCAATGTAATCGGCAATAATCAAAAATGGTAATTACGAAAACTTGAAATCGGCATTATTAAATCAGCCATTCCGTTTAAAATCGGTCGACCTCTAATAATGACCATTGTTATGTTTTGAGGAAAAAGGGGGGTGCTTGCAAGCCGAAGAACACCATCCCAACCGTGAAGCACAGGGGTGAGAGCATCATGTTGTGGGGGTGCTTTGCTGCTGGAGGGACTGGTGCACTTCACAAAACAGATGGCATCATGAGGTGGTAAAACGTTGTGGATATGTTGCTTCAATATCTCAAGACATCAGTCAGGAAGTTAACTTCTCTAGGGTAGGGGGCAGCAGTCGGAATTTTGGATAAAAACCATGCCCAAATTAAACGGTCTGCTACTCGGGCCCAGAAGATATGCATATAATGGATAGAAAACATTCTAAAGTTTCCAAAACTGTTAAAATAGTGTGTGTGTGTGAGTATAACAGAAATGATTTGGCAGGCGAAAACCTGAAAAAAAAATCCATTCAGGAATTATTTGGTTTTTGGGGGGTTGTAGTTATACATTACATTACATTACATTACATTACATTACATTACATTACATACATGCAAGTGTAATTTTGAGTCACACTCAAAATTAAAGTGGAAAACCACACTACAGGCTGATCTAACTTTGATGTAATGTCCTTAAAACAAGTCAAAATGAGGCTCAGTAGTGTGTGTGGCCTCCACGTGCCTGCATGACCTCCCTACAACACCTGGGCATGCTCCTGATGAGGTGGCGGATGGTCTCCTGAGGGATCTCCTCCCAGACCTGGACTAAAGCATCCGCCAACTCCTGGACAGTCTGTGGTGCAACGTGGCATTGGTGGATGGAGCGAGACATGATGTCCCAGGTGTGCTCAATTGGATTCAGGTCTGGGGAATGGGCGGGCCAGTCCATAGCATCAATGCCTTCCTCTTGCAGGAACTGCTGACACACTCCAACCACATGAGGACTAGCATT
Organism: Oncorhynchus tshawytscha; assembly: GCF_018296145.1. Lineage (NCBI taxonomy): Eukaryota > Metazoa > Chordata > Actinopteri > Salmoniformes > Salmonidae > Oncorhynchus > Oncorhynchus tshawytscha. The sequence continues at coordinate 12,798,631 of NC_056447.1, read as the reverse complement.
GTCTTGCATTAGGAGGAACCCAGGAGGAACCCAGGGCCAACCGCACCATAATATGGTCTCACAAGGGGTCTGAGGATCTCATCTCGGTACCTTATGGCAGTCAGGCTACCTCTGGCGAGCACATGGAGGGCTGTGCGGCCCCCCAAAGAAATGCCACCCCACACCATGACTGACCCACCGCCAAACCGGTCATGCTGGAGGATGTTGCAGGCCGCAGAACGTTCTCCACGGCGTCTCCAGACTCTGTCACGTCTGTCACATGTGCTCAGTGTGAACCTGCTTTCATCTGTGAAGAGCAAAGGGCGCCAGTGGCGAATTTGCCAATCTTGGTGTTCTCTGGCAAATGCCAAACGTCCTGCACGGTGTTGGGCTGTAAGCACAACCCCCACCTGTGGACGTCGGGCCCTCATACCTCCCTCATGGAGTCTGTTTCTGACAGTTTGAGCAGACACATGCACATTTGTGGCCTGCTGAGGTCATTTTGCAGGGCTCTGGCAGTGCTCCTCCTTGCACAAAGGCGGAGGTAGCGGTCCTGCTGCTGGGTTGTTGCCCACCTCCACGTCTCCTGATGTACTGGCCTGTCTCCTGGTAGCGCCTCCATGCTCTGGACACTACGCTGACAGACACAGCAAACCTTCTTGCCACAATATATACACAATTCTGAAAGGCCCCAGCGTCTGCAACACCATTATTTTACCTTTATTTAACCAGGTAGACTAATTGAGAACAAGTTCTCATTTGCAACTGCGACCAGGCCAAGATAAAGCATAGCAATTCGACACATACAACAGAGTTACACATGGAATAAACAAAACAGTCAATAATACAGTAGAACAAAAGAAAACAAAAAGTATATACAGTGAGTGCAAATGAGGTAAGATAAGGGAGTTTAGGCATTAAATAGGCCATGGTGCCAAAGTAATTACAATATAGTAATTAAACACTGGAATGGTGGATGTGCAGAAGATGAATATGCAAGTAGAGCTACTGGGGTGCAAATGAGCAAGAAATAAATACATACAGTATGGGGATGAGGTAGGTAGACAGATAGGCTGTTTACAGATGGGCTAAGTACAGGTGCAGTGATCTGTGAGCTGCTCTGACAGCTAGTGATTAAAGCTAGTGAGGGAGATGTAAGTCTCCAGCTTCAGAGACTTTTGCAGTTCGTTCCAGTCATTGGCAGCAGAGAACTGGAAAGGAGGAATTGTCTTTGGGGGTGACCAGTGAGATATACCTGCTGCAGGGTGTGCTACGAGTGGGTGCTGCTATGGTGACCAGTGAGCTGAGATAAGGCGGGGCTTTACCTAGCAGAGACTTGTAGATGACCTATAGCCAGTGTGTTTGGCGACGAGTATGAAGCGAGCGCCAACCAACAAGAGAATACAGGTTGCAATGGTGACAAAACGGATGGCACTGTGATACACTGCATCCAGCGTGTTGTTGAGTAGAGCATTGGAGGCAATTTTATAGATGACATCACCGAAGTCGAGGATCGGTAGGATGGTCAGTTTTACGAAGGTATGTTTGGCAGCATGAGTGAAGGATGCTTTGTTGCGTTATAGGAAGCAAATTCTAGATTTAATTTGGGATTGGAGATGATTAATGTGAGTCTGGAGGGAGAGTTTACAGTCTAGCCAGACACCTGGATATTTGTAGTTGTTCACATATTCTAAGTCAGAGCTGTCCAGCGTGGCTGAGGTGCACCCATGACCAGCTCCAAAACCAGATTGCATAGCGGAGAAGGTACGTTGGGATTCGAAATGGTCGGTAATCTGTTAACTTGGCTTTCGAAGAGCTTAGAAAGACAGGGTAGGATAGATATTGGTCTGTAGCAGTTTGGGTCTGGAGTGTCACCCCCTTTGAAGAGGGGGATGACCGCGGCAGCTTCCCAATCTTTGGGAATCTCAGACGATACAAAAGAGAGGGTGATACAGGCTAGTAATGGGGGTTGCAACAATTTCGGCAGATAATTTTTAGAAAGAGAGGGTCCAGAATGTCTAGCCCGGCTGATTTGTAGGGGTCCAGATTTTGCATCTCTTTCAGAACATCAGCTGTGTGGATTTGGGTAAAGGATAAATGGTGGGGGCTTTCGCAGGTTGCTGTGGAGGGTGCCGGGCAGTTGACCGGGGAAGGGGTAGCCAGGTGGAAAGCATGGCCAGCCGTAGAGAAATGCTTATTGAAATTCTCAATTATAGTGCATTTATCAGTGGTGACAGTGTTTCGTAGCCTCAGAGCAGTGGGCAGCTGGGAGGAGGTGCTCTTATTCTCCATGGACTTTACAGTGTCCCAGAACTTTGAGTTAGTACTACAGGATGCAAATTTATTTTTGAAAAAGCTTGCCTTAGCTTTCCTAACTGCCTGTGTATATTTGTTCCTAACTTCCCTGAAAAGTTGCATATCACGGGGGCTATTCGATGCTAATGCAGAACGCCACAGGATGTTCTTCTGCTGGTCAAGGGCAGACAGGTCTGGAGTGAACCAAGGACTATATCTATTCCTAGCTCTACATTTTTTGAATGGGGCATGCTTATTTAAGATGGTGAGGAAGGCACTTTTAAAGAATAGTCAGGCAATCAATTCACATATGGTATCGAGGGCACAGATGGAGGCAGAGGGAGGTCTGTAGCAAGTGGCAACAGTGAGAGACTTGTTTCTGGAAAGGTGAATTTTTAGAAGTAGAAGCTCAAATTGTTTGGGTACAGACTTGGATAGTAATACAGAACTCTGCAGGCTAACACTGCCCCCTTTGGCAGCTCTATATTGGCGGAAAATGTTATAGTTAGCGATGGAGATTGTTTTTTTGGTGGTTTTCCCAAGCCAGGATTCAGACACGGCTAAGACATCCGGGTTGGCAGAGTGTGCTAAAGCGGTGAGTAAAACAAACTTAGGGAGTAGGCTTCTAATGTTAACATGCATGAAACCAAGGCTTTTACGGTTATAGAAGTCAACAAATGAGAGCACCTGGGGAGTGGGAGTGGAGCTAGGCACTGCAGGACCTGGTTTAACCTCTACATCACCAGAGGAACAGAGGAGAAGTAGGATAAGGGTACAGCTAAAGGCTATACGAACTGGCCGTCTAGCACGTTCAGAACCGAGATTAAAAGGAGCAGGTTTCTGGGCACGATAGCATAGATGTAAGGCATAGTTTACAGACAAAGGTAAGGTAGGAGGTAAACCTAGGCATTGAGTAATGACGAGAGAGATATAGTCTCTAGTAGAGGTCGGCCGATTAATTGGGGCCGATTTCAAGTTCTCATAACAATCGGAATCAGTATTTCTTTTACCTTTATTTAACTAGGCAAGTCAGTTAACACATTCTTATTTTCAATGACGGCCTAGGAACGGTGGGTTAACTGCCTTGTTCAGGGGCAGAACGACAGACTTTCACCTTGTCAGCTCGGGGGATCCAATCTTGCAACCTTACAGTTAACTAGTCCAACGCTCCAACCACCTGATTACATTGCACTCCACGAGGAGCCTGCCTGTTACGCGAATGCAGTAGAAGCCAGCTAGCTAGCATTAAATTATAAAAAACAATAATCCCTAGTTATAACTACACATGGTTGACGATATTACTAGTGTCCTGCGTTGCACATAATCGATGCTTTAACAAAAGCACATTTACAATAAAAGCACAATCGTTGGACAACTGTACCTAACCATAAACAACAATGCCTTTTTTTACCCCTTTCTCTCCCCAATTTCGTGGTATCCAATTGTTTTAGTAGCTACCATCTTGTCTCATCGCTACAACGCCCGTACGGGCTCGGGAGAGACGAAGGTTGAAAGTCATGCGACCAACCAAGCCGCACTGCTTCTTAACACAGCGCGCAAGCCAGCCGCACCAATGTGTCGGAGGAAACACCGTGCATCTGGCAACCTTGGTTAGCGCGCACTGCGCCCGGCCTGCCACAGGAGTTGCTGGTGCGCGATGAGACAAGGACATCCCTACCCGGCCAAGCCATCCCTAACCCGGACGACGCTAGGCCAATTGTGCGTCGCCCCACGGACCTCCTGGTCGCGGCCGGTTACGACAGAGCCTGGGCGCGAACCCAGAGTCTCTGATGGCACAGCTGGCGCTGCAGCACAGCACCCTTAACCACTGTGTCACCCGGGAGGCCGCCTTTCTTAAAATCAATACACAGAAGTATATATTTTTAAACCTGCATATTTAGCTAAAAGAAGTCCAGGTTAGCAGGCAATATTAACCAGGTGAAATTGTGTCATTTCTCTTGCATTCATTGCACGCAGAGTCAGGGTATATACAACAGTTTGGGCAGCCTGGCTCATTGCAAACTAATTTGCCAGAATTGTACGTAATTATGACATCACATTTAAGGTTGTGCAATGTAACAAGAATATTTAGACTTAGGGATGCCACCCATTAGATAAAATACCAAACCGTATTTCACCGAAAGAATAAACGTTTTGTTTTTGAAATGATAGTTTCTGGATTCAAACATATTAATGACCAAAGTCTCGTATTTCTGTGTGTTATGTTATAATTAAGTCTGATTTGATAGAGCAGTCTGTCTGAGCGGTGGTAGGCAGCAGCAGGCTCGTAAGCATTCATTCAAACAGCACTTGTGTGTTTTGCCAGCAGTTCTTCGCAAGCACAGCACTGTTTATGACTTCAAGCCTATTAGCCTAATGGCTGGTGTAACCGATGTGAAATGGCTAGCAAGTTGGCTGGGTGTGCGCTAATAGAGTTTCAAACGTCACTCGCTCTGAGACTTGGAGTAGTTATTCCCCTTGCTCTGCAAGGGCCGCGGCTTTTGTGGAGCGATGGGTAACGCTGCTTCGAGTGTGGCTGTCGTCGATGTGTTCCTGGTTCGAACCCAGGTAGGGGCGAGGAGAGGGATGGAAGCTACACTGGCAATGCTATAGTGCCTATAAGAACATCCAATAGTCAAAAGGTATATGAAATACAAATGGTAGAGAGAAATAGTCCTATAAATACTATATTAACTACAACCTAAAACCTCTTACCTTGGAATATTGAAGTCTCAAGTTAAAAGGAACCACCAACTTTCATATGTTCTCATGCTCTGAGCAAGGAACTCAAACGTTAGCTTTTTTACATGGCACATATTGCACTTTTACTTCTCCAACACTGTTTTTGCATTGTTTAAACCAAATTGAACATGTTTCATTATTTATTTGAGGCCAAATAGATTTTTATTGATGTATTATATTAAGTTAAAGTGTTCATTCAATATTGTTGTAATCGTCATTATTACAAATAAATAAAAATCGTCCGATTAATCGGTATCGGCATTTTTTGGTCCTCCAATAAATCGGTATCAGTGTTGAAAAATCATAAATCGGTCGACCTCTAGTCTCTAGAGACATTTAAACCAGGTGATGTCATCGCATATGTAGGAGGTGGAACAACATGGTTGGTTAAGGCATATTGAGCAGGGCTAGAGGCTCTACAGTGAAATAAGATGGGGCACCATGAAATTAAGCAAGGGGCACCATGAAGACCAAGGAGCTCTCCAAACAGGTCATGGACAAAGTTGTGGAGAAGTACAGATCCATGTTGGGTTATTTAAAAAACATCAGAAACTTTGAACATCCCACAGAGCACCATTAAATCCATTACTTAAAAAATTGAAAGAATATGGCACCACAACAAACCTGAGGGCTGCCCACCAAAGTGAGGGCTGCCCACCAAAACTCACAGACCAGGCAAAGAGAGTATTCAGAGGCAACAAAGAGCCCAAAGATAATCCTGAAGGAGCTGCAAAGCACCACAGCGGAGATTTCTTGTTTATTTCACAATAAAAAAAATATTTTGCATCTTCAAAGTGGTAGGCATGTTGTGTAAATGAATTGATACAAACCCACAAAAAATACATTTTAATTCCAGGTTGTAAGGCAACAAAATAGGAAAAAATCCCAAGGGGTTGAATATTTTCACAAGCCACTATATTTACAATTGTACACCTTTGTTGTCTGTTGAAATTGCCGGTCCATCTGTGGAGTAATTTGACAGAAAGTGATATAGTAACAGTGGTTATACCAACAGTGGTTCACAGATATACCAACAGTGGTTCACAGGCTCGGTTCGTTAGAGGAAATTGTTCTTCTCGCTCTTCTTCTGTCGAGTTTCCTTAGAGTATTGTACATATACAGCTGCAGACTGACTGTGTAGCCTTGAAGAGATATTCTTCTTCTCTGTTGAAAGTTTTTAGCCATTCCATACCTTTCAGCTAACGCTGTCGGTCTCGTTGGCCTATAGAGTTGTAGGCCTATATGCTTTCTGGTCTCCTATTTAGATCACCATGCGCAATGCCAAGCGTCAGCTGGAGTGGTGTAAAGCACATCGCCATTGGACTCTGGAGCAGTGGAAACACGTTCACTAGAGTAAAGAATCATGCTTCATTATCTGGCAGTCTGACGGACTTCTCTGGGTTTGGCAGATGCCAGGAGAACGCTACCTGCCACAATGCATAGTGCCAACTGTAAAGTTTGGTGGTAGAGGAATAATGGTCTGGGGCTGTTTCATGGGGTCTTGTAGTTAAGACTGAAGGGAAATGTTAACACATACAATAACATTCTAGACTATTCTGTGCTTACAATTCAATATTGGAGTGGCCATCACAAAGCCCTGACCTCAATCCCATTGTGGGCAGAACTGAAAAAGTATGTGTGAGCAAGGAGGCTTACAAACCTGACTCAGTTACACCAGCTCGGTCAGGATGAAATGGTCCAAAATTCACCCAACTTATTGTGGGAAGGCTACCTGAAATGTTTGACCCAAGTTAAACAATTTAAAGGCAATGCTACCAAATACTAATTAAGTGTGTTCCCACTGGGAATGTGATGAAATAAATAAAAGCTGAAATAAATCTCTACTATTATTCATACATTTCACATTAAAATAAGTGGTGATCCTAACTGACCTAAAATAGGGAATTTTTACTAGGATTAAAATGTCAGGAAGTGTGAAAAACTGAGTTTAAACGCATTTGGCTAAGGTGTAGGTAAACAGTTATAAAATGTATTATTCCCATGCATAACAGAGATATACAAAACACACCTGCTTTTTCCATGACAGACTGACTAGGTGAAAGCTATGATCCCTTATTGACATTGATTGTTAAATCAGTGTATAAGAAAGGGAGGAGACAGATTAAAGAAAGATTTTTAAGCCTCGAGACAATTGAGACATGGATTGTGTAAGTGTACCATTGAGGGTGAATGGGCAAGACAAAATATTGAAGTGCCTGTGAACGGGGTATAGTAGTAGGAGCCAGGCATAGGGCGGCGACTGTATTACCGTCACACCGCCGGTCACAAGTCATGAAGGCAGTCAAATTCCATGTGACCGTTTAGTCACGGTAATCAGACTTCTCAAAGCTTGGATGCTGCTGATGGTCATTAGTAGCCTACCAAACTTGTTACCTGCCTGGTACTCAGCACTCTATTGTCCTTCTAATCACTCTGACATCAATGTAAACGTAATCAAAAAGGCTATGCAATTGCATGAGAAAACAGTGATGGCCTCTTAAAAAGAGGGTCCCATCAGAATTCTATAGGCTAGGCCTACTATGTTGATTTCTCAACATTCCTAATATTGAGCAAATATTAAATCACATTGCTTATCTTTACAACATGAGTATAGCCTACCTAGCTGTCATGAAAATTAACCACAAGAAAAGCATCCTCTATTCGCTATTTAAGTGCATAGATGACATGTATTGTTTCCCCTGCCCCCATTTCAAGACATGTGCATGATAATAGTCCATTCTAAATCAAAACTAATTTCACACAGAGCTGAAGGAATTTTGAAATGAATAAAATGGGCAAATGTTGCACAATCCAGGTATAGAAAGCTCTTAGAGACTTGTCCAGAAAGACTCACAGCTGTGATCACTGCCAATGGTGCTTCTACAAAGTATTTGAAAGGGTTTGAATACTTACGTAAATGAGATATTTCTGTATTTATGTTAAGACATTTTAGCAAATGTATTGAAAATTATTTTCACTTTGTCATTATGGGGGATTGTGTGCAGATGGGGGTGAGAAAAAAAATATGTCATCAATTTTGAATTCAGGCTGTAACAACAAAATGAGGAATAAGACAAGGGGTACAAATACTTTGAATACACACTTATCATATTGTGCTGCAACGCCATTCTTCATTTGACTCTTATCTATCCTGATGCCTCGTCACTTTACACAGCCTTCCTGTACAAATCTACCTCAAATACCTCATACCCCTGCACATTGATCTGGTACTGGTACTCCCTGTATATAGCTCCAGTGTGTGCATTTTATTCCTTGTGTTACTATTTTATTTTAATTTATTTTACTCTCCGTCGTTGGGAAGGCCTCATAAGTAAGCATTTCACAGTTAAGTCTACACACGTTTTATTTGGCGCATGTGACAAATATCATTTTATTTGAGATTTGATCCAAATCACATCTGTAAAAGAGCTGTTCATTTGTCTCTCTGATTTGCATACTGCTACTAATACTTTTTGAGCTCCAGACAACAATTATCTGGAGATATCTTATAAAAACCTTATCTGAAGATGGTAATTCCGGACTGCAGGAACAATAGTTAGAGAGGAGAGCCTCATTCTGGTCCATACTCACTTTTGCAAAGTGTTAAAAAAAGCTAAACTTTTTTTTATTGAACTCACATTTCACAATCGGAGATAATGGTAGGTAACTTTTTTAGGCATGTTGCTTTCAGTTTAACAGAGACAAAAGATCTGTCTCACCAAAAATACTCAATGTTCATCACAAATACACAGGGGCATGAAAAACCTGTTTGAGCTTGTATTCCAGTGGCATGTGACAAATTTACAATTAACCCTGAATTCATAGCCCACATAAAAGGCAGAGCTGTCACCATCTAAAGAGCCCCAGGCAGTCACGTCAATAGCCAACAATGACAGCCTTCAGTTTGGGAGAATAAAATGACCTGCCATTGATCAGCAGCACTCACCAGAAAAAGGTGTTGGTTCCATCGTCGAATACTTCAGACTCCGTGTTTCGTCTAGAAAGGTTGTCTCGGGAGACTTGTTTAGCAGATTTGTGTTTGGTTGGAGTCGGCGGGGTCAATGCGTGGTGGGGAGAACCGGACACTGAAGGGTCAGATGAGCCATTATTGACCTGCTCCTCTGCAGCATTGGCAGGTTTGCCAGTGACAAGAGCCACGCTGCTCCTCTTCGAGTCGGGCTTGGTCATTGTGTTCTGAATCCCTAGGTTGAGTAGATAGCTATATCCTGAGAATATCTTCTGTTATTTCACTGCGTGTCATCCAAAACAGCCCCACCCAAGTCTGTCAGCATCTGAAGCGGGTTGAGATAGCAAACACACCGTTAATTGAAAAGCACAAGTGAAGTTCATGGGAGCATGTTAAAGCTGGTGTCAAATTAAAGTTAGGAGTCTATATTTGAGAAATTACAGCATATAAAACTACTTCAAAGATTTTCCATCCTAGAAAATAGGAATAAGCAAAGATGTTGATTTTTGGACCGAGTTTGGGAAACCCTACCATAGATTTCCATTCAAGTCTATTGTATTTGCTAGTATGATAGCAGATACCATAGACTTCGAGTCATTGTGCAAACGCTAGTTAGGATTGGCTCGCAAAACTACCACTAAGTTCCTTCATGCTGTACGTAGAGACATTAAAAATGATATCCACGAGTTAGATAAAGGGGCCTCATATCCTAAATATCCCTTTAAATAGGTACTAGAAATACATCAAAACATAACAATGCTTTAGACCCCTGCCAACTAATAACAATTCTATATTTAGTTATTGAGATATCATTTGCCTTGTGTACATTTAAGAAATATTGCCCTGGACCTTAAAGGCATACTTTGGGGTTTTGGCAATGAGGCTCTTTATCTACTTCCCCAGAGTCAGAACTCATGGATACCATGTTATTCATCTGCTCGCAGTTTGAAGGAAGATCCTAACTAGCGATAGCGCAATGACTGAAAGTCTATATACCCATAGACTTCCATTCATTGCGCTAACGGTAGTTAGCATTGGATCATTAAACTACCTTCATACTGGACACAGAGACAGAAAAATGGTATCCACGAGTTCATCGGACTCGTGAGGAGCAGATGACTGGCTTCATTGCCAAAATCCCGAAGTATCCCTTTAATTCTGTTACCAAAAACCCACATAGCTTTAAGATATCTTCTCATTTCTCTCCCTCATGCAGGGATGATAATCTACCTTTACTTGTGTGAACTAAAACCTTCCAACTAGTTCGCGTTTTTACTTATAGCTATGTGGTTTATTAAGTGATAAAAACGTAAGATTCTGTTACCAAATGTAATTACTGCAATTGAATTGGCTACAAAGGGAAATCATTGTCACAAATACAGATATAAATTGAACCCGTTACGAAATTAACCTTGGGCTTTCCCATCCGAGCTTTTTTCTCTAATTGACCTTGTAAATGCCAGGGCCAGGCAGTTCATGCCAACACGACTAGCAAACTTGACACAATGTATACATTTATATCAACGCGATGACTTGCTACAAATGTTCCCGTGTCTCAACGTTTATGCTATAATAACGTTGTTGTAGTGATACATTGCTGAAAGAAAAACAACATCTCGCTAGCTAGCTAGCTAGCTAGCCATTTTCCACCTACCGCAAATCTAAGAAATGTATCACTTATTCCAACTGTTCATACCCCGCAAATGTTATGTCACTGCGAATAAGATAGCTAAATACACCAGTTCAACGTCAGACTGTGCTCAACTGGATAGTTACATAAATGATAGCCATTACGCAATTTGCAAACCACTGATGATAGCCTATAAAAGCCAGACCCAGTGTCCACAGCTCTCCAGGCAAGCTACTGTAGCTAACGTTAGCTACTTCAACCTGGACACATGGGCATTCCGTCAAGAGTGATGAATCGCGAACAACAACAAAAAAAAAAAATCAAATGTGAGCGTCGTCAAAATCGCATATAATTGGCTTGTAAACGACGGGTTGATCACATAAGGCGACTCTCCTCTTAGGTTGTGCTACATAAATACTTGTCTCTCCGCGCAACGTCCAGTTTGTGGAAAAGCTACTGTTGCAACCTAACTTACCTGTATAACGTTGCCTCGAAAATAATTTCAGGGGATGCGAACGAACATTTTGTGGTGGCCGCTTTTGTCGTCACTTCCTTCTGGATCAGCATACACATAATCCCATTGCGTCACCAAATGTGTCGTTTTCGTCATTTATTTTACTCAAAGATAACTGTGCCACTCACTGTCAAAGATTTTCTTTAGAATATTTATAGTGAATAAGAATATCTATATTACTGACATAGATCTATATAGATATTAATTTTCTAATCTGTATAAGTAAAGACTATAAAATATATATTATATAGCTCATAGCTTCACCAATACTCTTTTTATGTGATTCATAATGTAACGACCCTTTCAGGTTCAAACATCTCCCCCATGGTTTCTCTTTTGAACATTTGAAGAGTGTTCAGATGTATTCTGGAGAAAAGACAGGTTACAATTAATGCAGAATAGGTCTGTCTTTATTTCTTGTGAATACAATTAAGGGCAGGCAACAATACAACTGAATAGCCAAGAATTATTTCAATTTAACCCAAATGTTCTTGATTCCCCTTTAGCCTATAGGCTAAAACAGATTAAGCTGCTCAAAATCTGTCTTCTTTTATTCTTAGTCACTCCACTACTGTCAGAGCATGTCTTGGGCTAAAGTGTTAAAAACTTTTCTCATTGTGATAGATCTTGTCACGGTTGATCTTTGACTGAATGTGTAGATAGCACAAGGTTATCATAGCGAACATCTGTTCACTAGACCGAATATGGAATATCCTACAGAAATCCTGGCGAAAATCTTCAAAAAGTGTCACACCATCTATATCTTCCTTTTGTGTGGGTTCAAACAAGCACTGATGAGCTGGAGATTTAACACAAAGGTCATTTACCCACTGCACAGTCCAACTGGCTGACCCAACCACTAACACTATTGGCTCTTCTCTTGATTTTATTTGATAATAGCCTGATAGATGGTCAATCTATAATGTAGCCTATCTTTAGATCCATACCGTTTTGCAATATCACATGAATTCAAAAGTGTTTGTTTTTTTGCCTTGCCTTGCGGTCCCAGACTAAATTAATGAGGTACTAATATGAGGTCTCCAAAGTCTACGTAAAACAAACCAAATAGAAATAGAAGAACTGAGCAAATATGACCTTTGGCAGAGGGCCATTGTGAGGGGATTTCTTCAGTGCAACACAGAAAGCAAACTTTCCCAACACAATTACGTCCACACTGTTTCTTGGAGTTAATGTATAACTGGAGTTAATCTCCAGCTCTTCTCGTGTAGCCATACCTCCTAGTGGTGCATGTGTAACGGATGTGAAACGGCTAGCTAGTCAGCGGTGGTGCGTGCTAAATAGCGTTTCAATCGGTGACTTCACTTGCTCTGAGACCTTGAAGTAGTGGTTCCCCTTACTCTGCAAGGGCCGAGACTTTTGTGGAGCGATGGGTAACGATGCTTCGTGGGTGACTGTTGTTGATGTGTGCAGAGGTTCCCTGGTTCGTGCCCGGGTATGGGCGAGGGGACGGTCTAAAGTTATACTGTTACACATGGGTCAGCTGTTTGTTCACCTGCAGCTGCCCACAATTGCTAATAAACCATCCACAACCACAACCATATGTGATCAAGTGAAAATCTGAGGCTCACACACGACCCGCTAATATAGAAAAAATGCTATAGGCTACAGTCAGAAACGGCGGAACGTTTTTTTTGACTGGAGGTGCAGGATTAAAAAAAATCTGATTTAGATATGTTTCTGCCTATAAATTCCAACATTTTGGTATCTTATTTGTTCGTCAACTTGTCTATAGTTCAGCCTGGTCTCGTATAACGCAAACGTCTAGCAACTCAAATGTTGCATGCTCAAATCTTGGACAACTTTCAAAATTGAGTTTATGACCAATAAAAAAACTTTGCAACTAATTACTACTTTTTTTTAGCTACTTTTCAACTACTTAGCATATAAGCTAACCCTTCCCCTAACCTTAACCATTTAACCTAAATCCTAACCTTAACCTTAACCCAGCGCTTGCAAACTACTACAGACTACAAAGGGAAGCACAGCCGAGAGCTGCCCAGTGACACGAGCCGCCCAGATGAGCTAAATTACTTCTACGCTAGCTTCGAGGCAAGTAACACTGAAACATGCATGAGAGCATGAGCTGTTCCGGATGACTGTATAATCACGCTCTCTGCAGCCGATGTGAGTAAGACCTTTAAACAGGTCAACATTCATAAGGCTGTAGGGCCAGACGGATTACCAGGATATGTACTCCGAGCATGAGCTGACTAACTGGCAAGTGTCTTCACTGACATTTTCAACCTCTCCATGTCCGAGTCTGTAATACCAACATGTTTCAAGCAGACCACCATCATCCCCAAGCCATAAGACTCCTGAATATCTAATCGAATGGCTAACCAGACTATTTGCATTGCCCCCCCCCACACACACACTTTTAAGCTGCTGCTACTCTCTGTTATTATCTATGCATAGTCACCTTAATAACTCTATCTACATGTACAGTGGGGCAAAAAAGTATTTAGTCAGCCACCAATTGTGCAAGTCCTCCCACTTAAAAAGATGAGAGAGGCCTGTAATTTCCATCATAGGTACACTTAAACTATGACAGACAAAATGAGAAAAAATAATCCAGAAAATCACATTGTAGGATTTTTTATGAATTTATTTGCAAATTATGGTGGAAAATAAGTATTTGGTCAATAACAAAAGTTTATCTCAATACTTTGTTATATACTCTTTGTTGGCAATGACAGAGGTCAAACGTTTTCTGTAAGTCTTCACAAGGTTTTGACACACTGTTGCTGGTATTTTGGCCCATTCCTCCATGCAGATCTCCTCTAGAGCAGTGATGTTTTGGGGCTGTTGCTGGGCAACACAGACTTTCAACTCCCTCCAAAGATTTTCTATGGGGTTGAGATCTGGAGACTGGCTAGGCCACTCCAGGACCTTGAAATGCTTCTTACGAAGCCACTCCTTCGTTGCCCGGGCGGTGTGTTTGGGATCATTGTCATGCTGAAAGACCCAGCCACGTTTCATCTTCAATGCCCTTGCTGATGGAAGGAGGTTTTCACTCAAAATCTCACGATACATGGCCCCATTCATTCTTTCCTTTACACGGATCAGTCGTCCTGGTCAGTTTGCAGAAAAACAGCCCCAAAGCATGATGTTTCCACCCCCATGCTTCACAGTAGGTATGGTGTTCTTTGGATGCAACTCAGCATTCTTTGTCCTCCAAACACGACGAGTTGAGTTTTTACCAAAAAGTTATATTTTGGTTTCATCTGACCATATGACATTCTCCCAATCTTCTTCTGGATCATCCAAATGCTCTCTAGCAAACTTCAGACGGGCCTGGACATGTACTGGCTTAAGCAGGGGGACACGTCTGGCACTGCAGGATTTGAGTCCCTGGTGGCGTAGTGTGTTAAAATAATATGTGTACAAATAATACAAGATGCTTTGAGACCAGGTCGTATAATTATATACATGCAGCTTCTCTTCTGTCATTTTCTGTTGCCCTAGAAGACTAAATGAACCCTTTCTCACCAGAATAATGTCATAAATACTGTAGATAGAATGAATGCTTTAATCCAGTTGACAGCAGTAAAGTTTATATATCATCTCTGCTTCTTTCATGGCGCAAAGACGTTTAGGGATGGGGGACAAAATGCAGTAACTCAGGCATGTTTTCTGTGTAAAATGTGAAATGACATCAACTTGACCGGTTGTAAGGAAATAGAAAGCTTTGAAAATGACGCAACATGTTTCTTAAAATATTTCAGTTTGGCATGGGTGCATATTTTGTGGTTGAAATACTATCAGTTTTTATAATGCTAATACAGATATCACCTATACATATGGTAGGCCTGTCTTAATGAGCATTTGCATTCTCTCAAGATGCTGAAGGAAATCTGATTTCTTCACTGTAGCCTAAATTTGGCGTATCATATTACTGTAAGACATGCTTAATTATGCAGGAGTTGATGGTAAGGCTATGTGAGAAGTTCTAGACCTTCATTCAATGTCCAGATTTCAGTTCCCATTTAACCCATCCTATTAGTTGGCTACAGTTCCCTTGAAGTGCCATAGGCCTTATTTGAAGTCCCATCTTGTGACTGTAGAATTTGTAGGCTACAGCACCTCACAATCGTCACACATAACATAGGCCCTGCAGTCATCCTCATTAATCACTTCACCAAATCTTTCTCAAACATTAAGTTACTTTTCTGACCCTCCCTTCTCTTTATTTTCAACTCTCCATTTTGCAGCTTTTTCAGTTATTGTCTCTGTGGATCAACCTGTTTAACCAAAAGCATTTGGCGATTGGCATGTAGGCTATTTGGCATGCCTACAGTTAGGCCCTAAAGATTAGGTTTACGCACTAATGTCAGAAAGCCTAAAATAATGAAAGAAAAACCTCAATGTAGCCTTTATATAAAAATTGCACAAGAACTTTAGAAACACTTAAAATAAGGGCTGTGTTTCACATAGGCTTACCCTGGTGTGACGTTTTGATAACCATGGGTATTATGACTCATACTGTGGTCCACTATTACAGTTTAGGTGTTTTAATAATGCTGAAGATTCATAGTAATTGGCACAGAACAGCACAGGGCAGTGTATGCAGTACAAAGGCTAGGGCACTTTAGGGCGGCAGGTAGCCTAGCAGTTAGGGCGTTGGGCCAGCAATTGAAAGGTTGCTGGTTTAAATATCTGAGCCGACAAGGTGAAACCTCAGTCAATGTGCCCTTGAGCAAGGCACTTACCCTAATTTGCTCCAGGGGCGCTGTACATGGATGGCCCTGTAAAACAACACATTTCATTGCACCTATCTGGTGTTGCCTACATTATGTGACAATTAAAACATCTTATTTACTTTAAGGCTTACATCAGCCCCTAAAGGGTCTATCAGAGTACTGTATGGGTATACACAGCAGTGTTCTGGAATATTGTACTGTTGACATTCATACTTTTCGAATTCTCAGTGCAGCTCCAGCAAATTCTCCAACTGTCAACAAATTCAAATGTATCGAGGCTGCGTACTGGAGACTTGTTGGTTAGGAATTGTGGGGAGGTGCGTGTTTGGGCCATTCCCCTTAGATGTTGGTCTCAGAGCTGCGTAGCTATGTCACAATCAGTGGTGTGTTCTCATGGATGCCAAGGGAAGCAAGGCTTCCACCAAGAATTGACCAAAAATATTTAATAAAATAACAGCCAATCACCGATGAGCTAAACTGAGTGATCTCAACTGTAAATAGTTCTGGCAGGCACACCAAAAAAAAGTGTCATTGAATAAAACTTTATTGTCCATCCAGGATGGCCATTTTTCTTTGGCATCACCTTCATCAAAACAATCACATACACATACATTCTCACATCATACACATTTAAACCAGTCAGTGCATCATGTTGCATACACAACAACAGAGGACATTAATACATTCACTCACAACAACCACTGTCCCAACTGCACTAGATAGATAAGTCCAGATACCAATATAATTTACTTCACTTTTTTAGTAGTCCAACAGCATAAGGAACAAATTCATGTTTGAACACATTCTTCTTGGCCATGGGCGTTCTGAAGCACTGGCCCGAAGAAAGCCTCTCAAACTGAGGGTGTAGAGGGTGGGAGGGTTCGCCAACGACAGCCAGTGCCTTCTTTTTGGTTGCCTTGTGGAACAGAAGTCATAGGAAGCCAGTTTGGATTTAACTTCACACCACATCAAAAACAGATCGCCATTTACAGAATTTTTTTACATTTTTGCATTTTGTTGTGCTTCGGTGGCTAGCTAGCTAGCTAAAATCATCACATTCCTAAATTAGCCATGGATGGAGATAGGGATTTGGAATTGTGGTTTTACTTAATCCTCCGTACTGGCCAACGATTATAACGACTATTCTGATCCAACCATAAATTCATACTTTGTGCCCCTGGCCTGAGAGGATGGAAGTTCAATATGCAGCTACTGTAGATGTAGTAGGCTAATGTTAACTAGCTGGACTGGCACATTGTTGCCTATGAAAATAAGTTAAGATAGCGAGCAGGTATTTTAGCCAGGTAGCCTAGGACAACAAAAACTAAAAGCATGTACTGTATGACAGAGTCATAGACCGTTTTGGCAACATGAAAGTCATTGGCGTTTCTCTACAAGTAGGGGGAGTCAAAATGTTTTTTTTTTCTACTTGCACGCACGCACACACAAATCACAACCATGGACAAGCCACATCATATTTAGCTTACGTTGATTGGACAACATTTTTTCCCCTATCTTTTAGTTGTCACTGTATTACACTAAGCAATATGTGATTTGATTATTTTGAAATGTTTAAGTTGAAATGGTGCTGGAATAGTGGAGGATGCTCCTGTTTTCTTTGCAACTTGTGGTAACTCTCCGGTGTTCTAAATCAATAGTTGTTTAGTAGTCCGAAAATGTTGGAAACGTTAACTTGCTTAACCATGCTGTAGGTCATGTAACTGTTTCTTACAGGCAAAATGCTTTGTGGACTTCACCGGACAGATGTTGCTCTCCGGTTTTGTGATGAGACAAAGGTGTGGTTGAATTTATTCTGCCACTGTGTCTTCTTAGGCCTATCACGGTGGCAATGGGATGGCGGACTATTCTGTCTCCGTGTCTACGGACTATGATTTACGCTTAATCCTTTTCCTAACCTTAACCTAAGTCTCATAACCTGCCACTTTAATTAACCTAACCTGCTGTATAAATGATCCTCACCTGGTAAGAAAAAGTCCCTTCTGATTGTAGCTGTACTCCCACTCACCGGGTGAGTTGGGTTGCCTAGCAACTGGAGTAAACAAACAGGCAGTACTCATGCCTTTGCCACATGCACAACCAGACTTGAAGTTATCTAGCCTAGTTGATTTCAACGTTTTTTTTTTAAACCTTTTTAATCGGGGAGTCATACCGAGACCAAGGTCTCTTTTACAGATGAGCCCTGATTTACATAAATTACAGAAAATACACACATCAATATAAATACAAAATACAAGCAGGGAGAAAAACAGTCATAAAAAAACAAACATATTCATCAGTCAGGTCCTTAATCAGCTTTCTGAATTGCCCTAGAGGCACCGGAACATGACATTTAAGAACACGTTCAAGATTGTTCCACAAATAAGGTGCAAGAAAACTAAAAGCTGATTTACCTCACTCAGTAGAGAACAAAGGAATTTCCAGAGTTCACCATCCCTGGGACCGGGTGTGGTAACTCATGTCTAAAGTTAAGTAAAGATATTAGGTACAGTGGGACTTTTTGTAAAAATGGCTTTATAAATGAAAACATAGCAATGTATCAACCTATGTGACATCAATGAGGGCCAACCAACTTTCTGGTAGAGAATGCAGTGATGAGTACTACAATTGGTGCCAGTAATAAAGCGCAGTACACTATGATGAACTGCATCTAACGGCTTTAATGAAGTTGCAGCTGTGTTCATGTCACCAAAGTCTAGGACTGATAGGAACGTCAACTAAATAAATCTGCTTTCTACTATTTGGCAAGAGGCAGGACCTATTTCTATAAAATAAGCCCATTTTTATTCTCAGCTTCTTAATTAATTCCTCAATATGGTTTTAAAAGACAGCTTTTCATCTATCCAGATGCCCAGATATTTGTAAGCAGGGAGATGATCAATACGGACACCATCAGAGAGCTGCAGCAGAAATGGATCAACCATATGAGCCCCAGTGGATTTTTTTTCTTCACATCAATCTTAAGCAAGGCATCTAGCACATCACGGATAGTAAATTATTGAAATGAAAACAGAGATTCACTAGACGTTGACAGTTTAACCGTAATTTATAACATTGATGATTTACTTTCTTTCACTTCAATATCTACACTCGCCCAATAATTACTTTTGGGAGCTACTTTCAACAGACAGTGTGGCAATTCAGGTTGGGTTTTGGTATATGTGTACATCTTTACAAACCGGAGAACGTGCTGAGTTAAGCGTCTATTGTAGTCCAAAACGTGTAATATGTACTCACAGCGGTGTTCTAGAATATTGGACCGTTGGCCAAATGACAACATTCAAATGAATAGAGGGCATGTACCGGGAGCGTTTGGGTCTTTGCGTATGGAACTCTGTTTGGGTCTTTGCGTATGGAACGCTGTTTGGGTTTTTGCGTATGGAACGCCATTTGGGTCTTTGCGTGTCCAAAAAGATACACGTCAAATAACAGAATTTGACGGTCAAATAACACCATTTTAATTACATAATGTTGTGTGTGCTGAATTTGCAAACACAAGCCAAGCGCCACCAGGTAGGCTAGTGGTTAGAGCATTGGGCAAGTAAACGAAAGGTTGCTATATCAAATCCCCAAGCTGACAATGTAAAAATGTGTTTTTCTGCCCCTGAACAAGGCACTTAACCTGTTCCCTGGGTGCTGAAGATGTGGATGTTGATTAAGGCAACCCCACACCTCTCTGATTCAGAGGTTGGGTTAAATGCAAAATACATATTTCAGTTGAAGGCACTCAGTTGTACATCTGACTAGGTATCCCCCTTTCATGTTATTTTCAAAGCTGTACAGAACTGCATTGGTAATAAGGCATTATTGTTTGACCGAATGGGAAAACGTCTGTGTGAGCGTATGAAATTAGACCAAGATCAAAAATGTTTGCAAATATCTTTGATACAGATGTTATTAGCAATTTCTGTGGTAGCTAGCTAGCTTTAGCGTGGTACCTAGCTAGCACCAATGCAACCAGCCTGAAAACAATGACCAGTAGAAACTGCAGTCATTTTCAATATTATTAGCAATGGTTTAGGAATCCTTGTGAGTAAGTATTAGCTAGGTAGCAACTTGTTGTTCTCTGTAATATTCATATATGTAAACATACTGAATTGTAATTGGATGCATTTTACCGCCATATCATACTGTGCTATGATTGGTTAAGACCACCCAAATGGTTAGGTCATGGGTAGTTTGATCCTGGTTGGCGATACATGAACATGCCAGTTATAGCTAGCTAATAAAGAGCTACGTTAAGAAATATCCTGTAGTACTGCATTGTATTATTTTGTACAAAGTGTGCAAAACAAGATTGTTTTGAAATATTGAAATAACTAGCTAGCCAGCTACTTAACCCTGTTGCCCAAAACTATTGCTATAAACTTCCATACCAGTATTGCTTGACCGGACGGGTTATGTGTTGTCAAAATAAAAGTCCCTCTTTGAAAGTAATGCAGAAGGTTACATACATACATATTTAGACTAGACAATCTCAAACAAGGTTGGAGTGTTGGAATGTGGAGCAATGAAACGGAGTATGAGTCTAGTCCCACAGAACACAACTGGGAAGAGTTTATGCAAATATTAGTGTCACAGTAGCTCTTATTGAGGGACTTTGACTGTGGGAAATCACCTCCCCAGTCAGCCTATTGTGCATATTGACATGTATATTTCACTATACAGCCTTACCTAACGATTGGGGATCAATGAAATGGGGTATCATTCTACTCAGTATCCAAGTGCTTTTTTAGCAAAGTCCTCCTCAGAGTTAGCAGGCTCCAAAACATCCAAGTTGTATTGTTTTTCTGCTGCAATAGTGTTCAATACACATAGTAGGTTGACTGGTACAATACATTTGTCTCAATTCACAGTGTTTTCAGATAGTGATGCACTGATACCGATATCCAATATTTTCCTTGCAAATAAAATAGATACCGATAACCGATATTGAACATTTTTGCCGCCTTTTAAGCATTCCAGTACAGTTAGCGGTCTAAGGCACTGCATCTCAGTGCACGAGGCATCACTACAGTCCCTGGTTGAATCCAGGCTGTATCACATCCGTCCGTGATTGGGAGTCCCATAGGGCGGCACACAATTGTCCCAGCATCCTCAGGGTTTGGCCGGTGTAGGCCGTCATTGTAAATGACAATTTGTTCTTAACTGACTTGCCCAGAAAAATAAAGGTTACACACACACACACACACACACACACACACACCACACTGACCAAAAAGTTATTTTGTTGGCATTTACGTTTGTTGCCTCTCTTCCTCGGTGCGCACTGTCACTGTGTCCGTTTCCATCTTGTCCAGCTGTGTATGTAACGTTTCACGTAAAACCTATTTCTTGTCTGCATTGAAGTAGTGGTGCGACACAGTAAAGAGAATGCCTGTTGAGCAGGCGTTTCAATGCCATGACAGAGGGTATCACGTCTGCTGCAGGCGCAGTTGATGAACTTATTTCTCGAATCAGTTGTTCGAATGGAGCTAGCTAGTATGTTCATGTTTCCAAGTTTCAAACATGTTCTCAGATGCCATTGAAATGGCAGCAGCAATATGACAACCAGCACATTCATGAGCAGGAAATACAACTTTTCTCAGTGCGAAATCCTTGACGACCCACT
Organism: Oncorhynchus tshawytscha; assembly: GCF_018296145.1. NCBI lineage: Eukaryota > Metazoa > Chordata > Actinopteri > Salmoniformes > Salmonidae > Oncorhynchus > Oncorhynchus tshawytscha. The sequence continues at coordinate 12,777,154 of NC_056447.1, read as the reverse complement.
GTGCTGTCAGACTCATCATGCTCATGGGGCTGATATCGCTGGTCCAAATGTCAGTCGTGAAGCTAATAGCAGCGGCGCTATTACTGTGTAACTCCGGTAGGGCAACATCTGAAAAATAGCACACTTGGTAGTGTGTACAAGTGCTCGACCAGTCGGCGAAAGCCAACGTCACCCACCACAGAGAATGGTTGATTGTCAAGGGCAATGAATTCCATTATCTTGGCGTTAATGGATTCCGCCTTTGAGTTGTGTCGCTGAAATGGTCTCTTTCAAATGACTGCTTGACTTGTTGACTGCTCGATCCACACAGCAGACATTGTGGGCTAGGTTAGGAATGTTGCACGTGTAGCGCAACATTTTACGTGGCGTCATTACGTCATGTACCTACGTTATATAGATATGTACGTAAGCTTTGACATCAGTTTTGCACATCAGCATTAAACTAGACATCAGACCGATGTCGATGTTGGCATTTTTAGCTAATATCGTCCGATTCCAATATCTTCACTGATAATTCGTGCATCCCTAGTTTCAGAGTCCCGCAATAAAAGCTATGACGCTAATATTCTCTGGGTAGACTGAATTTATTATTATATTTAACAAAATCACCTTTATTTAACCTGGTAGGCCAGTTGAGAACAAGTTCTCATTTACAACTGCGACCTGGCCAAGATAAAGCAAAGCAGTGCGACAAACAACACAGAGTTACACATGGGATAACCAAATTTACAGTCAATAACACAATAGAAAGATCTATGTACAGTGTGTGCAAATCTAGTAAGATTAGGTAGGTAAGGCAATAAATAGGCCATAGTGGTGAAATAAATACAATTTACCAATTAAACACTGGAGTGATAGATGTGCAGAAGATGAATGTGCAAGTAGAGATACTGGGGTGCAAAGGAGCAAAAAATGTATAACAATATGGGTGAGTTGGGTGAGCTATTTACAGATGGGCTGTGTACAAGTGCAATTATCGATAAGCTGCTCTGATGCTTAAAGTTAGTGAGGGAGATATAAGACTCCAGCTTCAGGGATTTTTGCAATTTGTTCCAGTCATTGGCAGCAGAGAACTGGAAGGAAAGGCAGCCAAAGGAAGTGTTGGCTTTGGGGTTAACCAGTGAAATATACCTGCTGGAGCGCGTGCCACGGGTGGGTGCTGCTATGGTGAACAGTGAGCTGAGATAAGGCGGGGCTTTACCTAGCAAAGATTTATAGATGACCTGGAGCCAGTGGGTTTGGCGACGAATAGGAAGTGAGGGCCTGCCAACGAGAGCATACAGGTCGTAGTGGTGGGTAGTATTTGGGGCTTTGGTGATAAAACGGATGGCACTGTGATAGACTACTAATTTGCTGAGCAGAGTGTTGGAGGCTATTTTGTAAATGACATCGCCGAAGTCAAGGATCGGTAAGATAGCTTTACGAGGGTATGTCTGGCAGCATGAGTGAAGGATGCTTTGTTGTGAAATAGGAAGCCAATTCTAGATTTAATTTTGGATTGGAGATGCTTAATGTGAGTCTGGAAGGAGAGTTTACAGTCTAACCAGACACCTAGGTATTTGTAGTTGTCCACAAGTCAGAACCGACCAGAGTAGTGATGCTGGACGGGTGGGCGTGTGCGGGCAGCGATCGGTTGAAGAGCATGCATTTAGTTTTACTTGCATTTAAGAGCAGTTGGAGGCCACGAAAGGAGTGTTGTATGGCATTGAAGTTCATCTGGAGGTTTGTTACCACAATGTCCAAAGAAGGGCCAGAAGTATACAGAATGGTGTCATCTGCATAGAGGTGGATCAGAGAATCACCAGCAGCAAGAGCGACATCATTGATGTATACAGAGAAAAGTCGGCCCGAGAATTGAACCCTGTGGTACCCCCATAGAGACTGCCAGAGTTCTGGACAACAGGCCCTCCGATTTGACACACTGAACTCTATCTGAGTAGTAGTTGGTGAACCAGGCAAGGCAGTCATTTGAGAATCCAAGGATGTTGAGTCTGCCATGAAGAATGCGGTGATTGACAGAGTCGAAAGCCTTGGCCAGGTTGATGAAGACGGCTGCACAGTATTGTGTCTTATCGATGGCGGTTTTGATATCATTTAGTACCTTGAGCGTGGCTGAGGTGCACCCATGACCAGCTCGGAAAAACGATTGCATAGCGGAGAAGGTGCGGTGGGATTCGAAATGGTCTGTGATCTGTTTGTTAACTTGGCTTTCGAAGACCTTAGAAATCTCAGGCAATACTAAAGAGAGGTTGAACAGGCTAGTAATAGGGGTTGCAACAATTGCGGCAGATCATTTTAGAAAGAGAGGGTCCAGATTGTCTAGCCCTGCTGATTTGTAGGGGTCCAGATTTAGCAGGTCTTTCAGAACATCAGCTATCTGGATTTGGGTGAAAGAGAAATGGGGGAGGCTTGAGCAAGTTGCTATGGGGGGTGCAGAGCTGTTGACCGGGGTAGGGGTAGCCAAGTGGAAAGCATGGCCAGCTGTAGAAAAATATGCGATTATCGGAGATTTATCGGTGGTGACAGTGTTTCCTAGCCACAGTGCAGTGGGCAGCTGGGAGAGGTGCTCTTATTCTCCATGGACTTTACAGTGTCCCAGAACTTTTTGGAGTTTGTGCCACAGGATGAAAATTTCTGTTTGAAAAAGCTAGCCATTGCTTTCTTAACTGCCTGTGTATATTGGTTCCTTACTTCCCTGAAAAGTTGCATATCACAGTGGCTATTCGATGCTAATGCAGTACGCCACAGGATGTTTTTGTGCTGGTCAAGGGCAGTCAAGTCTGGAGTGAACTAAGGGCTATGGCTAACAAAGACTAGTAGCTAGTTAGCTGACTAGCTCCTGATGGAAGATCCAGTTGTAATGAAATAATGGAATAAAAGTAGCAGATCCGTACCACATTGGGTGAGCTGGGTTGCAGGAAAGCATATTTAGTTCGTACATAGAAAGTGAGATTATGATATATACGAAATAGACTCTATTTACACGGGATAAGACAAATACACAAGTCCTACTGCTACACCATCTTGGATCCAAATGACCCCATGTCATTGATCCACAATTTATAGGTAAGGCTGTACAGTGAGATAACTATGCCCCCAATGCAATTCTACACAACCAACAGCGTCAGGGGGTAAAGCCACATTCCTTAGCTGTGCCACATTATGTAGCACAGCACACTCCCTCACAATGTCCCAGACCTTTTCAGGCTTGTATAAAAAGGTTTCCACCTGAGGAATCGAGGCAGCACCATCTGCCCTTCAGAAGCCCGCTCCACAACAGCGTGTATGTTGTAGTTCCTCTCCTCTGCGCTCTGTGGGTTGGTGAAAAGGGTGAGCAGCCACCACTTGAGGGGATACCACTGTCGCCTGCAAGGTTAGTGAATGGGTTAGGCACTGCAGTAGAGACAAATTGCAATTGATTTAGAATTTCTACATTAATCATCTGTACCTAGAAGCCAGCCAACACGCACAGCTCCGGCCTCAAGTCTGCGCCCAACACTGCTGTTGCTCCATATGAATGAGTCATGGGTTGACCGAGCCACTATATTAGTCAGTACCATGTCCAGATCACATATGATTTGGACATTAGTGGAATGGTAATGTTTTCGATTATTGAAAGCAAATTCATTCTCACTCTGTGCCTGCATAGCAACATGAGTGCAGTCAATAGCACCAATTACATTTGGGAAACCAGACATTGCTGCAAATTGCACTTTTTTATTTGCCTGTTCACCCACCGTGTAAGGAAACTTTATGTAGAGGTGCATCAATTAAATTATACCTCCTAACACGTCTGGCATAAAGGTTGTCTGAGACATTCCTGACCTGTCAGCCAATTCCCTTTGAAAAGTGCCTGTTACGTTCCCCAGTTTCTGTGTTGTGGGTTTGTGTAAATGTATGTGTGTATTTCAGGAAATGGCTTCCTGAATCCCCCAAGCAGCTGATTGGTCGGCCCCATTGCAGTTTGGAGCTCTGATCCCGCCCTCTCGTTAGGGGATACAGCTGTCGGCAATTACAAACTCCTTCTGCAGCTGGATAAAAGCCAGTGTTCCTTTGTTAGGAGAGAGAGCTTCTTTGATGTCCTGTGTTGGTTGTTGCTCAGAGACAGTTTGTAAAGTATTTTGTAGCCGGTCATGCTGAGGTATGTGTATGCCAGAAGGACTGTGTTTGTGATTATATAACTTTAAGTTTGTATTATTCTGTTTAAATTTTAACCAGGGGGGAAGGCACCTTGGGAGTGCTTAGGCAAGAGGCCTGTGGGCACACATATACCCGTAGTATGTACTCTGTCTATGCACACTAGGTAAGACCTGGGCGGACCCCCCTCCCTGTATTTTTGTTAGCGTGCCAGGTGGTGTTAATGTAGGCAAGTAGTGGGTAGGCAGGTAAGGTAGGAGAGGAAACTCTAACTTTTACTTTGGTTCCGTCCAGCCCCTTTTCACCAAATGACCATGTGAATGAAATAAATTCCCTGTAAATGGTAATATTCTCTGTCATCTTTACCCACACCTACTGTACAGTCGCATACCTTTTTCACTCCACAGGGAGTTGAGTGTAGCAGGGTGTTGCATTCCCTCCCAAGAGGTGTATGTGACTGTTGACAGAGATCCGAGGGTTGTCAGGATTTGAAGTGGGACAGGCACGGCTTGATTTCTGAGGTTGTTTCTCTGTAAAGCTGGTCCCACTACAGCACAGAGATCCAAGAGAACAGCTCTTGGTAATTTGAACCGGCTCATAAGCAGCACATCATCTGCCAGTAAATCTTGCTTGTCTCTGAAAATTCGCTCTCAATGAATTCTTCCATTCGCCAAAGCAGCCATTGTGCGTCATTACGCTTTTTTATACCCACCCATTTGCGGTAATAGGTGTGGTAATTAACCTGATTGTAACTGACGGGGTCATTATCACACTGACATTCTGCGCAAAGAACATGTGATAACGACATATGAAATGTACTTTGTCCTACTGTTCACCTTATTAATAAATTTCATAACATGCAAGTGTTGGTTAATTACAGAACCAAATAAATATGATTCCCGATTAAACTGTACAACATATTTGAGGGGTTCTTTTGCAAGAACAGATTTCTCCATTTGTATTTATTATCCTAAATGTTTTTGTGTGCACTCCAGGGAAGTCTTCATATATAATATGTGAGAGGTAATATTTCTATGTATTTTACGCAATGGTATCAATTTCAAATAGTTTCTAGAGTTTCATCCTTCTGCCATCAGAGTTGCAGTTTCTCATTTTTCCAGTTTACGTGCATATGTATGTGGGTGACAGTGTCTGTGGAGGACCGCACATTCTCCGTCAAGTTTTTTTTTTTTTATAAATCCCAAAATTTGTTTTCGAAAGTGGCATACGCTGCCTTTTGTGCCTACGCAACATTTATAAATGAGGTCCCAGAGCTTGGGGATATCTTAACACTTCTAATTTTCATTTTTCACTTTTTCATTTTAACACTTTCACGTGTTAAATGTCATTTTTTTGTACATGTGTTTTTTTCCCACCTGTCTTGTGTGTGTTTACTATGGAAAGGCAAAAGGTTCAAATCATCTTACCTGGAACACTTAATACTTGAAATTATAATTTTTCACTTGCTTTATTCAAATCAAATGTTATTTGTCACATGCGCCAAATACAACAGGTGTAGATGCTTACAGTGAAATGCTTACTTACAAGCCCTTAACCAACAATGCTTTAAGAAGTTTTAAGAAAAAGTGTTAAGTAAAAAATTTGTTTTTTTAATTCATTAAAAATCCTACAATGTGATTTTCTGGATTATTTTTTTCTCATTTTGTCTGTCACAGTTGAAGTGTACCTATGATGAAGATTACAATTGGTGGCTGACAAAATACTTTTTTGCCCCACTGTATATGGCATAACTTAGCCTTTTGATGAATAATCCTTGGTTTTTGTCATTTCTGATGTCCATAGTTGGGAAGTGACCTACTGAGATGATTTCTACTGTCTCTGTTGCCTATGCATCCAGCCAAACAGTCTACAGTAGTTGCTTTGTATCTTCCAATATCTGGAAATGTTATTTGCTTGTATCTACAAATGTTTTCACACACTGGAAGGTATACACTGGGACAAATACACTTCTTACAAGGAAATAGTTAGAGCCTGAGGCACCTGTGGTTGATTATGGGAAATGGTATTAAAACTCACTTTCTTCTGGGAACACATGTGTCTATAGACTATTTCAAAAGTTGTTTGGGATTTGATTATCATAACTGTTTTTGATTAAATATTGAAGGAAACGAGTAACTTGTTAGTTGTTGTACAAATAGCTTTAATTGATTTTTTTATTCAATTTTATTGATATAGATATAAGACTATGGACTATTTCATACTTGTTTATCTATTTCACTTAGTAAAATAAATGTGTTCAGAGCTAAACATTTGTTGCCAGAGTGCATAATATGTGAATGCTTGTCAAAGTAGAAAAAATAAATGCTCTGAGGAACATTACCAATAGTCTGAGCATTGTGTCCTAGCCGCCATCCCTGAACACCACACTAATAAATAATACACACTGAGTGTACAAAACATCAAGGACACCTTCCTAATATAGCCATTTCCTGGTTGCTAAAATTATAATACTTTACCTTAATTTCCGTTTATGTGACAAAACAACCAGTTTTTGTGTAGAGAATCATTGTACCATCTAAACCGCTGTGATATATCTTTTCCATAACCAAAGATATTGTATTTTCAGCTGTTTGAAGCTGGTGTACAAAAACGAAACTCAAGAACTGGAAGAATACAAATGTGAATTTGGTCCGGTTGCCCAAAAAGTTACAAATTGCAGCTTTAATTGTGGTCCAGTGGTGTAGCATCATAGTCTACAATGTACACATATGCCCATGTCGGCATGGGTTTGAATCCGGCTCATGCCCTGCTGACATACCCTCTCCTCCTTAGTTTTCTATCTCTCTCCATTATTTCTATCTAATAAAAACTGATAATAGGAATATTAAGCAGATCAGCTTAATACCCTGTTTTCACAGGAGGCTGCTGAGGGGAGAATGGCTCATAATAATGTCCGTACCAGAGCAAATGGAATGGCATCAAACACCTGGAAACCATGTGATGTATTTGATACCATTCCACTCATTCCCATCCCGTCATTACCATGAGCCCGTTCTCCCCAATGATGGTGCCGCTAAATTCCTGTTCCTGTTTTATGTTGTAAATTTGACTAACATGACAGGCTTGATTGAGTATTAAACATTCCATCTCATGGGGCATTTTCATAACTAGGTGGCACTCTACACTACATGCAGACAATAACTGAGGTCGAAGAGGTCAAGGATCAGTTGTATAGAAAAAACATTTAGAATAAAAAAAATCTACACATTTTGACTTTATTTTGCCCTATCTCCATTCCTGTCTAAACAACATGAAGCAATTATGGCTCAACAGGGACAGACTATAAGGACACACCCGGTTAGAGAAACAACTAGATCTAACACTTACCCAAACCCTTAACCCTGAATCTTACCTTAACCTAAGTTCAACCAATATTTAAATTACATTTGTTTTGCATGCTGGGTATGTGCGCATATGTTTTTTTCCCATCTCAACAACAGCAACCATGTTTTGTATATTCAAAACTACAACTTCACAAACCAATTCCACCTCAAATAAAGTCCATGAATATGTAAATAACCTGCATAAACACAATTAAAACACCATTATATTAAACACAAACACGCACACCTTAGTTAGGTAGGGAGACAGATGTGATTCTTTTCCCTCTATGGAACCACCAAATTCACCAAACATGTAAGTGACAAGAGCTTATCAAATGGTATGTATGATTTTGTTCTTCCATTATTGTACTTGTCATAGTAACGTGACTTCCAATGCTGATTGGAGGAGATCATCCAGAGAAGGGGATCATAGTGACTGCAGTTGGTTGGCTTCCTCCTTGTAGGCATTGCCTGTGCTGTTGTGGACTTACGCAGAGCCTGAACCTAGCCCGCCCAAGTGAGCACAGTACTTTCCAATCTTACATATTCTCCCAAAGAACAGTCTTGAGTCTGAGCCAGCTTAGGGCTGATGTCCGTTTGTAAAGGGTTTTAAAGGACTTTGAAACAGTTTTATATTCTAAACATCAATATTAACACACCACTTACATCTTAGAATGTGTAGTCCACAACAAAAAGCTCCAGAAAACTGATCCAATTAAGATCCAATTAATTTGGACAAATACACACTTATTTCATGACAATCCCCACATTTTCCTGTTCCTTCTTTCTCCCTTCTCTCCCTTCTCTATACAGACTGTTGTTCCCAAGCTTGCACGCCGGCACCCCACTAATACATTTTTTCTTCAAAATGTGATTCTAAAGCGATCCTGGTCACCTCAATCATATTATTTCAAATGAAAAGCTTAAATATCTTGAGCCAATAAGTATTCAAGTCGTTTGTTTTGGCAAGCCTAAATCAGTTCATAAAAATGTAACATAATCGTCCCATAATAAGGTACATGGACTCACTCTGTGTGCAATAATAGTGTTTAACATCATTTTTGAACAACCTCATCTCTGTACCCGACACATACAATTATCCGTAAGATCCCTCAGTCGAGCAGTGAATTTCAAACTCAGACTCAACCACAAAGACCAGGGAGGTTTTCCAATGCCTCGCAAAGAAGGAGACCTATTGGTAGATGGGTAAAAATAAAATAAAAAGCAGACAATGAATATTCGTTTGATCATGGTGAAGTTATTAATTTCACTTTGGATGGTGCATCAATACACCCAGTCACTACAAAGATACAGGCGTCCTTCCTAACTCAGTTGCCGGAGAGGAAGAAAACCGCTCAGCGATTTTGCCAATCTGTCCAATGGTGACTTTAAAACAGTTATAGAGTTTCATGGCTGTGATAGGACAAAACTGAGGATGGATCAACAACATTGTAGTTACTCCACAATACTAACCTAATTGACAGAGTGAAAAGAAGGAAGCCTGCACAGAATAAAAATATTACAAAACATGCATCCTGTTTGCAACAAGACACTAAAGTAATACTACATATATGTTTTGCTCAGTCTGGCAGTAACACAGCACTATCAGAGGCAGAGGATCTCTGTCGGCTGCTGCTCATAACAATTATATGTACTGTAAGTTCTTCTACATCATACTAATTACATGTCTGCATAGAATTATGTCTTAATTTTGGCAGATTAACTCATGCTAATATCTGAAGATTAACTTCAGTTTTCTCTAGGACCAGTCTCATACAACCCATGTGTACTAGCCGTAGTTAACCCAGCAGCTGAGGAGTTGGACATGTGGCCGAAAAGTGACCTGAATCTCGGGTCGGGCGCTGGAAAAAACTGCCGTAATTGATCTGACAACTGGAGTGCCTCTGTGGTTTCATCCTCAAAACATTCATCTATTTTTGGGCCCTTGACCATGGCCCTGAACTCCACAACATGCTCTCCATCCAGGGGTGCTGCTCTGCAGCTTGAACCTGTGCTCATCTCAACTGTACGTTTTTTGCAAGTAGAGATACTGGTGTGGAAAGGAGCCAAAAAATAAATAACAGTATGGGGATGAGGTAGTTGGATGGGCTATTTACAGATGGGTGACAGATGGGCTATTTACAGATGGGTGAAATTAGTGAGGAAGATATGGGTCTTCAGCTTCAGTGATTTTTGCAATTCGTTCCAGTCATTGGCAGCAGAGAACTGGAAGGAAAGGCAGCCAAAGGAGGAATTGGCTTTGGGGGTGACCAGTGAAATATAACTTCTGGAGCGAGGGCCAGCCAACAAGAGCATAGGTCGCAGTGGTGGGTAGTATGTGGGCTTTGGTGATAAAACAGATGCCACTGTGATAAACTGCATCCAAATTTCTGAGTTTAGTGTTGGAGGCTATTTTGTAAATGACATCGCCGAAGTCAAGGATCGGTAGGATATTCAGTTTTACGAGGGTATGTTTGGCAGCATGAGTGAAGGATGCTTTGTTGCGAAATAGGTATTTTGGATTGGAGATGATTAATGTGACTCTGGAAGGAGAGTTTACAGTCTAACCAGACACCTAGGTATTTGTAGTTGTCCACATATTCTAAGTCAGAACCGTCCAGAGTAGTGATGCTGGGCGGGCGGGCAGGTGCGGGCAGCGATCGGTTGAAGAGCATGCATTTGTTTTACTTGCATTTAAGAGAAGTTGGAGGCCACGGAAGGAGAGTTGTATGGCATGGAAGCTCTTCTGGAGGTTAGTTAACACAGTGTCCAAAGAAGCGCCAGAAGTATACAGAATGGTGTCGTCTGCATAGAGGTGGATCAGAGAATCACCAGCAGCAAGAGTGACATCATTGATGTATACAAAGAAAAGAGTCGGCCCGAGAATTGAACCCTGTGTCACCCCCATAGAGACTGCCAGAGGTCCGGACAACAGGACCTCCGATTTGACACACTGAACTCTGTCTGAGAAGTAGTTGGTGAACCAGGCGAGGCAGTCATTAGAGAAACCAAGGCTGTTGAGTCTGCCGATAAGAATGTGGGGATTGACAGAGTCGAAAGCCTTGGCCAGGTCGATGAATATAGCTGCACAGTATTGTCTCTTATCGATGGCGGTTATGATATCATTTAGGACCTTGAGCGTGGCTGAGGTGCACCCATGGCCAGCTCGGAAACCAGATTGCATAGCAGAGAAGGTACAGTGGGATTCGAAATGGTCTGTGATCTGTTTGTTAACTTGGTTTTCGAAGACCTTAGAAAGGCATGGTAGGATAGATATATTTCTGTTGCAGTTTGGGTCTAGAGTGTCTCCCCCGTTGAAGAGGAGGATGACCGCGGCAGCTTTCCAATCTTTGGGGATCTCAGACGATACGAAAGAGAGGTTGAACAGGCTAGTAATAGGGGTTGTAACAACTTCAGCTGAGCATTTTAGAAAGAAAGGGTCCAGATTGTCTAGCCCTGCTGATTTGTAGCGGTCCAGATTTAGCAGCTCTTTCAGAACATCAGCTATCTGGATTTTGGTAAAGGAGAAATAGGGAGTCTTGGGCAAGTTGCTGTGGGGGGTGCAGGGCTGTTGACCAGGGTAGGGGTGGTCAGGTCGAAAGCATGGCCAGTCGTTGAAAAATGCTTTTTGAAATTCTCGATTATCGTAGATTTATTGGTGGTGACAGTGTTTCCTAGCCTCAGTGCAGTGGGCAACTGGGAGGAGGTGCTCTTATTCTCCGAGGACTTTACAGTGTCCCAGAACTTTTGGGAGTTTGTGCTGCAGGATGCAAATTTCTTTTTGAAAAAGCTAGCCTTTGCTTTCCTAACTGCCTGTGTATATTGGTTCCTAACTTCCCTGAAAAGTTACATATCGCGGGGGCTATTTGATGCTAATGCCGTACGCCACAGGATGTTTTTGTGCTGGTCAAGGGCAGTCAGGTCTGGAGTGAACCACGGGCTATATCTTTTCCTGGTCAAAAAAACATTGAATGAGGCATGCTTATTTAAGATTGTGAGGAAGGCACTTTTAAAGAATAACCTGGCATCTTCTATTGATAGAATGAGGTCAATATCCAGGATAACCGGGCCAGGTCGATTAGAAAGGCCTGCTCACTGAAGTGTTTTAGGGACAGCGATGAGGGGTGGTCATTTGACCTCAGACCCATTACGGATGCAAGCAATGAGGCAGTGATTGCTGAGATCCTGGTTGAAGACAGCAGAGGTGTATTTGGAGGGCAGGTTGGTTAGGATGATATCTATGAGGGTGTCTGTGTTTACGGAGTTGGGGTTGTACCTGGTAGGTTCATTGATCATTTGTGTGAGATTGAGGGCATCAAGCTTAGATTGTAGGATATTAAGCATGTCCCAGTTTAGGTCACCTAACAGCACGAGCTCTTAAGATAGATGGGGGGCAATCAATTCACATATGGTGTCCAGGGCACAGCTGGTGGCAGAAGGTGGTCTATAGCAAGCGGCAACGGTGAGGGCTGAATAATTTTGCATGGCCAATTTTTCAGTTTTTGATTTGTTAAAAAAGTTTGAAATATCCAATAAATGTCGTTCCACTTCATGATTGTGTCCCACTTGTTGTTGATTCTTCACAAAAAAATACAGTGTTATATCTTTATGTTTGAAGCCTGAAATGTGGCAAAAGGTGGCAAAGTTCAAGGGGGCCGAATACTTTCGCAAGGCACTGTATGTGTGAGGTCTGCTGTTTGGGGGGGTTGAGAATAGAGCAGAAGACACATTTTTGTTGTTCGCTATAACTAATGGACTAACTTCTATTGTATTATAAAGAAGTCAGCCACAGTTGACTTGGGACATTTTTCAAACAAAGAGATGCCTTCCTGGCCACCCATGCATATTTCCAAACTATGTTTGCATATAATTACAATAAATTCTAAAAACTATGTCGGTATTATTTTGTCCATTTATTTAATAGTTTTTTCTAAATTAGATATTCTTTTAGAAATATTATTTTAACAGTAGTAGCCATAATTAATAAATGGCACCATGCAGGACTCTATATCAGTTCTTATCAAAGAACCCGATAAAAGGCATCTATTTATAACTTTTCAGTGTTCCATATACTGTATGAAGCAAGTGATAGAACCCTTTTTGGTTCTAAAAGGAACCTTTATTTCTAAGAGTGCAGAGAGCTTTTCCAATGCCTCGCAAAGAAGGACACTGATTGGTAGATGCGTAAAAATGTAAAAAGCAGATGTTGAATATCCCTTTATGCATGGTAAATTTATTAATTGGGCTTTTGGGGGGTGTACCAATACACCCAGTCACTACAAAGATATAGGTGTCCTTCCTAACGGAGTTGCCAGAGAGGAAGAAAACCGTTCAAGGATTTCACCATGAAGCCAATAGTGATTTTAAAACGTTTATAGAGTTGAAGGGCTGTGATAGAAGAAAACTGAGGATGGATCAACAACATTGTAGTAACTCTACAAAACTAACCTAAATGATGAAGTGAAATTAAGAAAATATTCCAAAACACACATTCTGTTTGCAACAAGGCACCACAGTAATACTGCAAAGAATGTGGCCAAGGAATACAAAGTGTTATGTTTGGGGCAAATCCAAAACAACATATCAGTAATTACTACTCTTCATATTTTCAAGCATGGTGGTGGCTGCAGGGACTTGGGTAAAAATAAACAGAATGGAGCTAAGCACAGGCAAAATCTTATAGGAAAAACCTGGTTCAGTCTGCTTTTCACCAGACAGTGGGAGACAAATTCTAATTTCAGCAAGACATTAACCTAAAACACAAGGCCAAATCTACATTGGAGTTGCTTAGCAAGAAGACATTGAATGTTCCTGAGTTGTCTAGTAACAGCTTTGACTGAAATCTGCTTGAAAATCTATGGCAAGTCTTTAAAAAGGCTTTCTAGCAATGATCAACAACCTAAGATTTTAATCTTTGCAGATTGCACAAGTCTGCAAAGCTCTTAGAGACTTACCTAAAATACTTACAGCTGTAATTGCTGCCAAAGGTATGTGAATTCTTATCTAATCAAGATATGTGTTTAATTTTTCCTTAATTAAAAAGAAAATGTTAGAATTTGTCTTCCACTTTGACATTACAGAGTATATTGTGCAGATTGTAAAAATAACACACAAAGATATATAATAATAATATATATACACATTTAATTGTAATCTCACTTTGTAACACAATAAAATGTGAAGAAATCCAAGGAAAGGTGCATACCGATATGCACTGTATATTATAGGTTTCCTATAGTGTTTTATCTAACAGCACAGCTTTGTCAACATACAGTCAGTGCTCTGTTACCTAAACAGAAATGTCACTTTCTATTTAGCATGTTGAGATATATAGTTGTGTTTTTCCTGATTAGGAACTCTGATTTTTCTAATCTCAGTTTCTGATATTATTCATTTTCTGTCACTTACATCACTGAAATTGATGTACAACTAAAGTAGTTTCCCCAATCCTTTTATTGTTGTGCTGATCAAATCCCTGCATTCTGTGTGCCAATCAATCACATCCAAGAGAGAGTGTCTGATTAAAAACACAGTGCTGAAATCTAATACAGAGAGATCGTGTTTTCCAGACTGTTAAAAACATTGTGTTGAACAAGAGTCATTTACAAAGGACATAAATAAGATACTGTAATAACAAGTTATTAAAGGTCCAATGCTGCTGTTTTTATCACAATATCAAATCATTTCTGGTTAACAATTAAGTACATTACTGTGGTTGTTTTCAATAAAATTGTAAGAAAGAAACAAAAATAGCTTCTGAGAGAAGAGCAATTTCACAAGCAGTAATGTTTCCAGGATTGCCTGGGAGTTGGTTGAGTGGGGAGGAGAACACTGAAAACTAGCTGCTATTGTCAGAGGGGTTTGGAATTCTCTTTCTTATTGGTCTATTAACTAAGTTACCGCCCGATGATGTCACCAGGCAGGCCAAAATTCCATCCCACCAAAACAGGCTGAAATGTCAGGTGGTCTTTTCAAACAGCTCTTACACTGAAAGGGTATTATCATAATTTTCACAATTTTACAGCATTATTCCAACTTCTTACAAGTCTATTACAGAATTACACTGGTAAATCACTCACTCTTACATGGCCTACACAATGTAATGTAAAATGAGACCAAATTGGCATTTTTGGTTGCATTTGCTTGTCTTAAAGGCCCAGTGCAGACAAAAATGTGATTTTCCACATTATGAAGTTATGTAGTATATTCTTGGCCAGGTTACAGTTGTAAATGAGAACTTGTTCTCAACTAGCCTACCTGGTTAAATAAAGGTGAAATAAAAAAATATGTAAGCATTCACATTTTTGTATTTTCTTATAAACAAACACAGCAAACAATATGCACCTGCCTGCAGGTAATGCAGATAATGTACATGTAAATGTTGTCAGCATATAAATCTCTACAGAAATCCAATGGTGTAATAAACAACAGCAAATTGGTGGTGGCTGGTTGGGTGTGTCAGCTCACCTTTTCTCCAGATAAGCTGAGGAAGAGTGGAGGACACAGACCAAATGGTTTTACAGGTGGCAATAAGGACATCAGTGGTATAAATGGTTGGCGATTTCCCCTAGTAAGGAACATAATCTAATCACACTTCAAAAGGCCCAGTCGTATAGGTAAGATCTTAGTGCACCACACCCTGGAAATGGGTCTTGTAGCTCTGGTCGTAACGCTGTTTAGAAGTGGAAATGCCACTTGAAAATGCAGAGCCACTCGCAAATGACGTCTGATGTGCAGTCAGTCACATTTGCAAAATAAGGCAATGTGTATACTTACTCCATGTTTTGTCACAATCCTTCTGATTTTTATTTTTGGGGGAGTCAACATTGCATTTAATGGAAAATATCCTTCAAGCTCTGAACTGTATTTCTGATCTTGAACATAAATAATTAATTGTATGTTTCGCCCACGTATTTCCCCTGTACCATATACTAGTAGGCTTACATATAAGTGGTGTCATGCACATTTGCTAAATAGCATGTTTAATGAATCTCACAAGTGACTGGGGCTCCCTATTCCCATCTCCACACAGGCTTCACATGTATAACCAGACAAACAGTCCGTGGACATGAACTTGAAAATCCACAACTCAGCATTAACTTCCAGGTAAATCCCATGACAAAACAAGATAAAACATGGGCCACACCTCCCTGCCCCAAGGGTCCTGAAGAGCAGGCCCTGGGACCACAAAAGAAGCCAGTTAAGTCACCAACTGCTGCAGTTCCAGACACACACACAGGGAGGGTCAAGAGTGTGTGTGTGTGTGTGTATGTATGTCTGTGTCTGTCTGTCTGTCTGATTTGGGAATGGTTTCCACTTTAGGGAAAATGGTCTGACAACAACCCTATATTCCTTACCTGAAAGAATAGGTCATAAAGAATAAAACCAAATACAAACCATTAATCAACCTATTTTCTATATTCTTGGTTGATCAATTGCTTGATTAATTTGTCAGAAAACATCAAACACTTTCCTGAGTGAATTTATTAATGTAATCAAGTCATCATCATTATAATCATGACATCATATTAATTCATTCACTCACTGCCACTCAAACAGTAGCTTAAATATGTCAGAAATGTCTGCAACTTTAACAGTTTAGTCTACTTGCAATGAACCAGTACTGCCACAGAATTAAGTTTACACTGAATAAAATAATCTGCACATTTAGAATTGGTGCTGTTGTGAAGCCTATTTCGATAGAAATTACAAATTGAGACCCACGAGAGGGCGCTACCGCATAGCAAATAAAAGTGACACCATAGGCTTTAACAAACCCAATCCAACATTAACCACTAGCGTGTAAACCAAAGGAGGGCGCTGTCGCCCTTCACACTGCAACGTTAGGCGTTTCCATTTGGTCTCTGGTTTCTTAGTAGATTATTAATGTTATTGCTAGAAGAGTATGGGTTCTGCTGCACAATTATATCAGTAACCTAACTTGGGAGTGTCTGTATTGTGAATTCAATGAGCATCAACAGACCAATGCAACAACTTAGATATTACCTGACAAAAAATATGGTTTCAAAAGCAGTTTACAAATGATAGCATTAAGAACAACAATAGGCTAATCATGATAATAATAATACATGTCGACAAAAACATTTAAAATAGAAAAAATAAAGAGTAAGTCTTGTCAAGCAAATGCAAGAATTATATAATATTTTTTAACATGGTTGCATGGTGGCTTTGCATCTAGCCTCAGGGCCGGAATACCGAACTGGGAGGCAGAGCACGTGCTCCAGGGCTCCCGACCTACAGGGGGCCCCCAACCCAACAACAACAAATATATATATATATATATATTTTTTTATACAGATAGCATATGTTAGCAAAATGTGTAGAATTGCAGAAAATTTGCTTTATAAATTCAACGTTTGGTTTTTGAACAAAAACAACACATTTTATTCTCTGCCTCATGGCAAAAAGTGTAGAATTACAGGAAATTAGCTTTAAAACTAAAAATATATATCTTAGCCACAAAACAAAATGTGTAGAATAGCATTATAAAGCTACACATTTTTCTCTCTGCACCATGGCAAAATGTATTGTAATGCAGTAAATTAGCTGGTTTCCACCCCAAAAAATATAACCCCCCCCAAAAGGTCAGTGCTAGGGGTCCCAAATGCAGTAGTCTGGCCCTGTCTAGCCTACTGTTCACTTCATTAACTTCACATCACATACTTAGTTGAGTATTCGGATGAGATTTGATGTTTCACTTGTAGAACTAATATTTCACCAAATGTGAGGTTTCACTTGTAAACGAGACAGGTAGGCAATTCGATTTTTAAATAGTGGGTGTTTGCTGTTTACATGGGTTGGGTTCTTTACATCGGAGCAGCAATGAAATATCCGAAATCTTACAATCATTTTAATGGTGGTCTTACAATAGGCTATTGGACTATTAGAAGCGGAGCCATGTTTTCTTAAACAGCAATAATATGTGGTAGACTTCTGCACTGCCAACCTCTACTCTTTGGTTTGTGAAGCAGTTATTCGATCTCTCCTGCGGGACGTGGCTGTGCAGCTGGTGAGGGAGAAGCGGTAAGGGCTGGGGATTGGAGGAAAGGAAAAATACATAGTAAGCAATCTTTAGGCAGCAACAACAGTTTCCCATCGACTTTCGAAAGGCATTTTACTCACTGCCAATACTGACACCACAGGCACAAATCAAAAGCTAAGCTCTAGATGGCCCCCGTCCAAATCTTCGTACCAGCCAATGGAAATGGGGTATGGAGGCAATTTTTTTAAAGGGTTGGACGTAAACGAACCAATGGGATGGTCGAGCGATCCGGCTACATGAACCTACAACTGTTTGGGACTTTAAATACGGTGTGGCGCTCTACTCGGGTACATTTAAACAGAACCGTGTGGCACAACTCGACAGAAACGAAAATATTTTGCTACACTCTAAATCCAGGCATTTATCTATCAAGCATTTTGTTTATTTTTTTGTGTGGATTTTTGGGTTGGACTTTGGTAAGACAATGTCCAACGTCCAGCTAACAAGCAGCGCCCTGGAGAGGTTGGCAGCACGGAGGACCTTTCCTCTCCACGCACGCACAGGCGTCTGCCGTAACCTTTTTGGACCGGTGGATCACGACGAACTGAACCGGGAGATGAAATCCAAGATGTGGGAGATTTCGGAGAGGGACCAGCGGAGATGGAACTTTAATTTCGACGCCGACGTGCCACTGTCTGGGGACTACGAGTGGGAGGAAACCCCGGTAGATACTACTCCAGTCTTCTACCAGGACTCTGTACAGGTCGGGAGGAACAGGATTGTAACACCAGTCAATCTGAAGCAATGCGTGGACTTTATCCCACTGGATGTATCGCCTCTTTGCGAGGACCGTTTGACCAACTCTGAAAGTAGCACTCCCTGTCCCACCGAAGTCAACCAGGAGAACTGGGCAATGAAGCAGAACTCGGGGAAGCCTACCCGCAAACCAGCCCCGTGCGTTCGAAGCAAAAGGACGGCTACTACTGATACAACCACCACGGCACATATTACAGGTAAATATCGCTCACCTGTACGCCTATTGTGTTTTACGCGTTGATGGTGATTGTCGAGATATATTTGATCTAGTCATTTTCATGCTGTCCGGTCAAGTAGCTAATATTTGGCTACCTGGGGCCATGGCGTGAATTCCTGGTTTTTAAATGTTACTTTTCTTTCCAGACTTCTACGTGAAACGTAAAAGGACGACGACCGAGACGAAGCTGAATGAAAGCACTTGCCAGCATCCTTCGTCTTCCATTCCTGCAGAACAAACTCCACGCAAGAGAATTCGTTGAAGGTCTGTATGGTTTCTAGTTCAAGAGAAATGTGTGGCATTTAGACATAGGCCGTGCGTTTACTAATACAGGACAAAATAGTTACGTGTGTGTAATTGCTCATATGGGGTTATTTAGTTGACGATAAGTCTAAATACTGTTACACACTTGCACTGGAGGCTGAAAATGAGTGAGCGCTCGCAGTAGAGTAATGTGTGGTTGGGGGAGGGGAGTCTGTCACCGTGGCGGGAAAGGCTCATGCAAATGGAGACGCCTGCTGGGGTTAGACTACAACTCTGATTTTATTTCGAGACCACACTCGTGATTTTTGTCATGTCTGTAACAAAAAAAAAAAGAAATTAGACAACGAACACTCATGTATTTTTTTAAATTTCCTTTCCAGGCGTTAGCCCTATTCTTGTGATTATCGTTTCTCCTACCGTCTGATTTGAAGGAGACAGAAAACAAGGGATGGAGAACCCGCCTGCTCGACTGTCCATCGGCTTGGTGCGTCTCCGAGTGGACCTATATGGAACGTAGCCTACAGTCCGTGGACTCTCAGGATTGAACGGTCGGGACAGAGGATTCGCCTAAGGACTCAGACAAAATGTAGCATTCATGGTTGCTTTGCATACAGCCACTTGACAGTGTTAATAAATGTTTAACAACTGTGCAATCCTAAATTACTTTAAATTGTCTACACTGGCCAAAAGTGTACAGCTTTATAAAGACATTATAAATGTTTATTTCTGGGTTGTGTAAATAGGCAATTTTTTAAGACTATTCTAACTTATAATTTATTTGTTTCTTTAGGCCTACATTTGCAAATGCCGTTTTGATTTAGTCAAAGGGCACATTTTTTATTTTATTTACAAAGTTTTATTGTGATGTTTTGCAATCATGTAGCTTTTTATAGTGCACTTGAAACTTAGATTTCATTGTGTTTCTGAGCCGTTTTCTATATCATTGTCCTTATTTTCTGTTTTGCAAAATATGCAAATAAAATATTGTCATTGAAATTTAAACATTTGTTTATGTTTGTATCTTCTCCGAATGTTTGTTTAAAGGAAGGGTCCGTTTTATAGTGTGTAAGAATAGTGTGAATTGTCTAACGTAAAGTAGTAACTAAAGCGTACAGCAGTATAGACACCAAAGCCTACTTCACCTCATAGCTAAGCCAACATCTGTTGCCCCCCCCCCCAGTCATGGCACCAGACACAAGAAAAATGTGCACGCCTGCTCTGTTTTGCCATCAAATAGCCTACCCCTTTCCCTGTGATGAAAATAATTAGCAATTTCTAATTACAAACTCATATGGCAAGAGACTTATAGCCATTAGATGAATCAAGCATAGGCCTAGACACAACAATACAATTTTACCTAAAGTAAAATAATAAAGTACATTTTATAATGTCTTATTGCTTCACCAATGTCAGCCCCACATAACCTAAACTTCCCTCGAGCAAAAACATATTTCAAGGTCAGCTTAAGGTTTTTGCTGGATGCAAAAAAAAAGGTTATCCTTGTTTTTTTAATGAAATGATGATAGGCCTAAAGAAATATGAAAGACAATGTAAGCCTATATTTTCAAGAGATTATAGGCTACAATCACCATACATTTTCAAGTTATATTTCTTTGATATCGGTAGACTTAAGTTTCTCTGTGTGCCAATATTGCCTGTAGGCTTTGGAAAAAAAAGAAAAGTATAAGCTTAGTTGAATTGCATGATGGCGCATTTAAACGTGCAGCCATTGGCAGCTGCGGGATATAGTCTGGGATTTAAAGGCCCTTTCGCCCTTCTAAAGAAAGGCAGCAGCTGCCTTTGGAACCCCGCATTGTCCACACGGACACCCCCACATTCACCCGCACTCAACAACTCGTCTAAAGAACCTCTCACCCACACTGTTTACTCCGTGGAAACACCGCGCCACACCACTTCGGCCGTGGAGGCCACCTGCCCAAATAAAAAAAAAACTACTAGTCTTTGTAATTGTCCTTGTCCATTGAAAGGAACCATTCAGTTGGTCATACTTGCAAGTTTACCCTTAATTGAAAGAAAGCAAACCACGCACTCAGCATGCTCATGCGCTATAGGACTTGCTAAATGTATAGGCCTATGCCCCCTTCATAACGCTGACAAATGCCCCTATCCGTGGCTTAACCAATTAATATAACATGTTTATGCGTTATAATGTCTACGTTTTGAGGAATTGGAAGACTTTTGATGGCGAGAATGACTTTGCCAGCTCCACGCATACACGCGTACCTTGGACGGCCTTGTTCTCATTTCCAACACAAAGAGCTTCCCATCTCCATTCTTTCCTTTTTGTTGCCATATGGCAAATCCATGTAGACATAGCCAAGACCCATTAATTCAGCCACATAATGTCCTGCATTGGAGAACAAAAGAAACGTTGTTTGCCTCCTCTATTGATATGAACGGCTGAAAAATATATATAATTAAACTATGGCGATATCCAGCTAATTATAGCCCATATGTCCACAGGGAGTATCAGGGTTGTTCAACAAACTGTTAAATTCTCCATACTTTACATGTTTAAGATGACATATGTCCACGTGTAGCCTAACTTTAATGAAGTCCCTTCCATGTTAAAGACTTTTAGGCCCAATTCCTCGAGAGTTTTAGGGGTCATCTTTCTTTCCTCTCAGCATTTGACCATTTGAATTTGGTCTTTTTTTTCTTCCTCAAAAGTGTTATTATTTTTTATTTTAACCGATTTTAAATATGATTCACCACATGACTCAGCGCATATTTTCTGTTACTATATTTCCCACGTATATTACATCTACTTACTTATGCCTAAATCCAATTAAAACACCATAACACTAATAGAAATTGGCGATAACAACCATTTCTCTTTAGTTCATGAAAATACACTATGAATTATTCATGGCCTACTGATGATGTTTATAGGCCACATTGCTTTCCAATGTGAAATAAAACATATACTTCACATTTCGAAATAAAACTAATGAGGAGATATCATTTTTTTTCGATTTTGAAAAATACAATTACAGATAGGTCAACATGTTTCAAAAAAAACATTGGCATTCCCCATTTGCCAAATGTTGAAAGATATTACCAAAATAGTCTCAACAAATCACCAGAAAACGAAACAGCCCTAAGATGTTCAGTAAATTGTCAACAAAATGTGGTCAAATATAATTTATTATAGCTGTACATAACATTTTATTAGGCCCACTAGACAACATTTTATGGAAAAATAATAGAAGTCCAGTCTTGTCGAAGAGTAGCTTAGCTGCAGACACATAAAACAATTATACTTATAAACATCTCACTTGCAATATTATAGATGCAAAACGAATTAATGTATTTATCTATGATATGATGAATGCAGCAGATATCATAAGCACTCCACAGGCGAATATTTCCATTCATTTGAACAGTCTCCAAAGAGTGAAATGTTATATGCCCATCTGAATTAAGCATATGAGTCAGAGGCGTCATGTCCATAGGGGCATGTGCCCCCTCAGATTTGTCCTGTTTAAAAACTATGTCTTCACATCTTCACATACTTTGAGGTGCATGATGCCCCTGCATATGCGTGTTTAAAGTCAGATAATATTTGGCTCAAGATTGGATAAGGGAGTGTGTGGTTTTCTCATTCTATGAGCATTTTTCAATTGTGTCTATTTGGAAATAGTTGTTGAACCTAAAATATGTGTTGTTTCCTCGTAAAATAGTAAAAATTATGGAAATAATATAAATTGTACATGTAAAACTCTTGAAACCGAAACGGAATAGTCTTTGCACATTTGCCTGATCAGATGGGCCGGCCCAGTTTTCTGATTGGCTGAGCTGAGTTCAAATTCAAAGTCAAGCGCATATTACCAAAGAGACTTGCTATGATGGATCATAAAAAACAGAAAGACGGTGCAGAAACATTTTGAGAGACCAAAAAAAAAATGCTCGAGGCCAACGCTGCAAATGTTGTGTGAAATTAACCAACTTCTAAAAGTTATGGTTCTGCTGGTCCGAGTTCTGTGTCTGTGCTGAGAAATAATGCTAGGCTTAGCACCGACAGATCAGCTGCTGCTGCAGAAGACAGTACAGTCGAGGTAGCGAGAAAACAGAACACGCACACTGACACAGATTTAGCCTACTGCTGCCAGTTAATATTTGGGCTGTATATCGTATGAAATAGTAGGCTAGTTAACACTTAGGCTTCATTAAGCTTGGGGGGATTCGGGGGAACACTGGCAATCAAAAGTTGTTAGATTGGCTTTTATAACACTTTAAATACAGAGCTACTTATTTTTATTAAATTCAAGTCTTCATGTATTACAATGAAACACTAAATTAATGCATATAATTGCTAAATAATCCCCTGTTAAAGGTCAATTTGGGGACTGACTATGTATTTTAATTTTTTTATCAACATTTATTCTCTTCTGAATCTCAATCTCTTCAGCCAGCGAGTGGGTCTTAGTTTATGAGCTGTAGTAACTAGTGACTCTGGTGTCAAATTACATTACATAGCCACCTGGAAAGTCCCGCCTATTTCCTTCGCTGAAAGGCCAGTCACTTCTAGGCAGAAATATACGCATAGGTGGCACTGTCAAGCGAAGCACAACGCTGGAAATCTCCCGTATCCAGCTAGCAATATAAGTAGTTAGGCTTTCAAAATGTATTATGAGCCAATGCTCATCTATTAGGCATTTATTCAGTCATTATAATTCTTTATCTAAGAAATGTGCTTATTCATTCACAACTAGGATGTTGCTGGTCCCAGCACAGGCAGTGTTGTCACCTGGTATTTTGGTACCAGTGCTGTGTGAAAGGATGATAGGCTTAGCAGGAAGCTCAGAGGTGGGTGCAGTGGAATTAGAAAGAAAACAGAGAGACACAGATGTACTGCAAGTTCCTTAATATGTTAGCTCTATATATAATAGCAATTAACACTTAGTGACAGACAGACAGACAGACAGACAGACAGACAGACAGACAGACAGACAGACAGACAGACAGACAGACAGACAGACAGACAGACAGACAGACAGACAGACAAGATGCAGAGACAGATTACACAACATGGAGGCAACAGAGGCACAGTTATAGTGGTGATTTGTATCTCCATTGGTGTTTTTACATGTTGTATTCATCCTAAACATGAGCTGGTTAAAAAGAGCTGGTTTAGAAAGGAGGACTATGTTTCACCGGTCACTGGTACAGTACAAGTTGATAAATGTTGTGCTGTAGTGTACTGAATATGTTAGGTGTCAGTAGCATTACTGCTTGTGTGTGTAAGTAACGTGGTGATGGTGATGTGCGATGTGGGCTGGTGTGGCTGAACATCATTTTTTTGCCAGTGAGATGTCTCCCCTGGGGCACCCCATCTGTGGAGCTGGGGCATTGGGTAGACCAGAGTGGCCCCACCCCGATCAGAAAAAATAAGGGAGAGGGGTGTCTCGCTTCCTCTACGTTTTCTGCTGGAAATATCTATTGCCAACTGAGCAGAGGCGCTGTCCATTTCAGCACCACGGAGCTCGGCTAAATCTGTCTCATGAGTGGAGATACAGCTAAGGAGCTGTCCGTTAAGAATACGGAGCTGCTCGGCTAAATCTGTCTCATGAGTGGAGATACAGCTAAGGAGCTGTCCGTTCAGAATACGGAGCTGCTCGGCTATATCTGTCTCATGAGTGGAGATACAGCTAAGGAGCTGTCCGTTCAGAATACGGAGCTGCTCGGCTATATCTGTCTCATGAGTGGAGATACAGCTAAGGAGCTGTCCGTTCAGAATACGGAGCTGCTCGGCTATATCTGTCTCATGAGTGGAGATACAACTAAGGAGCTGTCTACAACCCCATCGACCCACTCCACTACAGCCCCATCGATGTTAATGGGGGCCTGGTAGCCTTTCTTTTCCTGTAGTCCACGATTAGCTCCTTTGTCTTGCTCACATTGAGGGAGAGGTTGTTGTCCTGGCACCACACAGCCAGGTCTATGACCTCCTCCCTATAGACTCTCTCATCGTTGTCAGTGGTCAGGCCTACCACTGTTGTGTCGTCAGCAAACTTAATGATGGTGTTGGAGTCGTGTTTGTCCACGCAGTCGTGGGGAGTACAGGAAGGGAATAAGTACACACCCATGAGGGGCCCCAGTCTTGAGGATCAGCGTGGCAGATGTGTTGTTGCCTACCCTTACCACCTGTGGGCGGCTCGTCAGGAAGTCCAGGATCCAGTTGGAGAGTGAGGTGTTTAGTGCCAGGGTCCTTAGCTTTGTGACGAGCTTCGTGCGGACTATGGTGTTAGAGAATTTGTTATATTGTTAATGCATATTTGTTAATTCAATGTTAAATTCAATGTTTGAATGTTGCAGAGAACATATAATTTACTGTCCTTTTTCACTCCCTTTAGGAACCATGGCTGAACTAAATTCGGGAAAATAAATGATTGGTTCCTCTGAAACTCCTGACTCCTGTGTGAATTGTGTAACTCGATTTGAACTGCAAACTTCCCCTTCAAATGGTCCGGCAGGCAGTATAGAGTGAGCAATCATACAGTGACCTATGGAGATCAGGAGTTCAGAACCCAATAATGTGCTTCAAAGTACCATGGACATGGCTGAATGGACATGGCCTTTCCTTTGTCAGTACACCATTATGCAAAGTTAACCCCCACCCTACTGCCAGCTTGTCTCACCTAGCACATGGGGGACTCCAACAGCAGGTGGTTCGTCCTAAGAGGGATAGAGCCCCCCCACACACACACACTGCTATGGGATAGGACTTCAGAATCCCATACTGAACAAACCTACAGTGCAACAAGTAAAAAGTAAACTGTGACGATAGTCTTTTATCGTTTGGGCAAAAGTCAGTCCTCCATCCTCTCTCCTCCGTCCTCTCTCTTCCATGACCGGGAAACCGATAAGTGGTTGAATGGTTGGGGAGTCTGTTAATTCGTTAGTAGGCAAATGGAAAACTTTCTTCCCCTCCTTGATAGAGTCCTTTTGGCAAGGAAGCGCAAGTCTATCCTACAGCAGAAGAGTTTTGATATCTGCCACATCCCCTTTGAATGAGATGTTATATTGTTGGAGGAGAAAAGCATGCATACATTTAAAAACAACATGCTACTTATCCTTTTGTCTATAAAATGTCTTGCACAACTAACTTAATTTGTTTTGGTCACTTTTCACATTTATTTTGGGATCTACCTCTCTAAACATAATTTACCTAATGATGCACGAGTGGAAAGATAGCTTCTTATTTAACACAAGCGCATTTTCATCCACGTTCACTCTCCTCGCACCGTCTCCTCTATTAGAGAGAGGACGGATGAGAGAGGACGCAGGAGTTGAGAAAATCTAATTGAAAAAAGACCTAGGACTTCAAGTGCAACTTCACAGAGCAGACCTCAGTCACAAGAACAGTAGACATTCTCACTGAGTGACCTACAAACCAGTACGGTAGAGTAGAAACCAAGGACAGATAAAGTTGAGGATCTGAAAATACAAATGGAGGAGGAGGGTGCACAATGCCTTCAGGTGGATGCTCAAGCCAAAGCAGCTTAAAGGGTAAAGAAAAGAGCAACAAGGGGAGAGAAGGGATTGCTAGGAGAATAAACCTTGACTAAACCTCCGCCAAGCAGAACTTGACCTCTCGTCAGCTGAGCTTGTTTGCAGCTCCATTCAACAGAACCTCTTGGAGGATGAAGCAGCCACTCCTAGACTGTCCACATATGAATCTAGCTCTCCAGCTAGGCCCTCACTAACCCCTCTCACTAGCTCCTGCTCAAGATGCTAGGCTAACTCATCCTCAACCTCTGCTAGCCAGTAGCCATGCTATGCTCGCCCCTCTCCAACCACTGCTAGCCCTTGGCCATTCTACGCTAGCTCCCCAACCTATAATAGTTCCAGTTGACAATGAGCTAGCTTCCCCCCAACCTCTGCTAGCCCCTGGCCATGCTATGCTAGCCCTGCTGCAACTTCTGCTTGCCCCTGATATGTTATGTTAGCCCCTCTCCAACCTCTGCTGGCCCCTATGATAGCTCCTCAACCTACAGTTGACAATGAGCTAGCTTCCCCTCAACTTCTGCTAGCCCCTGTCTATGTTATGCTAGTCCCTTTCCAACCTCTGCTAGCATCTGGTCATACTATGCTAGCCCCTCTTCAACCTCTGTTCAATCCATGCTAGCATCTCAACCGCTAGTTCCAGGTCAACTGTGCTAGCTGTGCTGATAGCTATGCTATCTCCATTACCGTGGTGCCTATCCTTGGTATATGTTTGCAAATGCCATAACTGGAACATACCATGTACCCCCTGTTAATATACCACCAGCTGCCAATGTGTTAGCCTTTTTTATAGCATCAGCCAATGGGATACCAAAGCCATCATTGCCAACCTTCAGAAGTGGAAGTGTGAGTGATTTTGTAATTCTCAAGATGTCCTTGGACAGTCTCCTGAACAATCATCCTCACCTCACTGAATAATATAAATACCAGGTCCTCTTGGATCATCTCCAGTTCCCAGGTGCCCCCAAACTTGCCAATGCCGGTAGAAATTATGCCAGGCCCTACACCACTGCACTTCAATCCCTACAGGACAAATATGGCCAAACACGTCACTTGTCCAGAGTGAGATCGGAGTTTTCGTATGCCGTATGCCACCTGTCTTCCTGTGGATGTAGGTGCGTGACATTGTATTCTTTGGCTCTGGTTGGGTCCACGAATGTCTTCTGCTCGGTGGAGGAACTAGTGATCTTCAGCACTGCTGCGTAGAGATTTCAGAATTTGGTGTCCCGGCAGCGATGTAGGAGCCCCCTTCCCTCGTTAAAGGCTGACCACTTCTTCATGACTGCCGCCGTGTAGTCCAGGTAAATGCGAATCTTCTTGTGGTTGATGGGAGCCGCTCGTGGTGCCTTCTGTGCACACGGTCAAGGGTTGGGGCTTAATCGAGGCCTAGGATTTCCTGTAGCAGTTTATCTATGAACTGGGTAGCCCGCAATCTGCCTACGGTCTCAAGTCCCTCTCTCCCAATGAAAATGTTGTGTTGACCCCTGTGGCGAGAGTGGCTATTTATACTCAGTGGATAGTGTCTCCACCTTAGCCAGCACAGTCTGTCCAGACTTAATGATAGTCTCGCCATTACCCCTTGGTCTGGGGGTCAGAATCCGTGTCAGTGTCCGGTGAGCCCGAGGCTTTAGTGGAGGCCTTCACTTTTGTGACTCGGGGCCGTTGTTGTTTAGACATTTTATAATGAAAATGCCAAAAATGTCAGGAAAAACTGCCAAATTAGTGAATTGCGTTTGATTCTGAATTAAATGTTATAACATTTACGTGGCAGGGGAGGTGTTGGTGAAGTATTAATAGTAAATTGTTTGCCCAGGACAGGAGCAACGAGAAAACACGTCTTCATATGTTGCTGCATGCCTGCGCCTCAGAACCGTTATTTTTAATGCATGGGAACCGGTTAATAACTTTATTTTACAGTCAGGCATTTTTTACCAGTCCCATAAAAATCCTAATAAAGTGCCTTTAACGTTTGCTCTGGTCCAACGTTAAACCAACTCAGAAGTTCAAAGACATTCAAAGTTCCTTCATAGAAGCCGCTCCTCTGTAGGTATAATTCTGTAGGCCTAATTCAGATAATGCATGCCACAACAAGATTCTCAGTACTTCAAGGCAAGCTTCCTCCATCCTCTCTCACCCTCACCTCACCCGCACAATTTCAGTTGCGCCCTACAAAGTAACTGGCAGCACAGTGTTTGTGTTTGTCTTTCATTATGATTAAACCATGCTGTTGTGGCAAAAATAAAAGTTTCTCTCAACGACTTTCTTAAGTACATTTAAGTAAAGTTTAATTGAACAGCAAGGGCAGGTTTCCACATTAAAATGCCTATATGTACTATAACAAACTTTAGTGCAATATATCTCCGCTCTCACTTTGACAATTAAACAGTTAAATGTACCTTAAATGTAATCAAAAAATGTAATCTAAGTAATTATTTATCATGAGAGGGTCATAAATAATAACTAGTAATGCTGTATTCTCAAAGAAAGGTTAACATCTCCCCTTTCTGGTGAAAATAGTTTTCAATTGCTGAGGTGTAGTCATTTTTGAGGACTAAAGCTCAAGTAAAGAGTACAAATATGATAAAAAGATGAAAAGATGAAATATTTTACATGATGTATTTCCTATTCAACAAAAATGTATGAATAAGGCTTGAAATTACTTTCTAAATGTAGTAGAATCAAATTATAAACCACTAACTATAAGCTTTCACCTTCCTTATAACAATAAAATATATATTTGTATGTTTAGTGTTAGAGGATATTAACATACAGTATTTTCTATAGGTCTCTCTTGATTAAAACGTCTGCCTCCTTCTATGTGAACTTCTCACATATCTTTAGCTTGGCTTCCTGAAATTGTTAGGAATTTCTTCTCATATTAATATTGTCCGTCTATGACAAATCAAAGTGCTTTTGTTTAAAATGTATGAATTATTTTAGATGAATTGCTATAAATCGATTCTTGAATGTGCCATGATGAAACCACTCTCTCCTGTTGCACTACGATGTAACAGTTCAGCCAGGAGTTGATGGACAGTCGGAAGAGCAAATTAAATGGTAGGAGGGACATTCCAGGTTCAAGTGGTTTACAATTTCACATCCTATGTCACACAGGCTAATACTACAGTGGTACAGGCTAATACTATAATGTTCATGGGAACTAGGGCTATCGCTCAATGCAAGCCATTTCGATCTACAGTATCCACAGATCGATTTATAAGTAAAAATGTCAGTCAGAACCAGTACCAGAACCACGCAGGTCCGGGAATTTACATTTAAGAGGTCTTAAGTGCTCACTTAGAGGTAGATTGGGGAATTTACATTTAAGAGGTCTTAAGTGCTCACTTAGAGGTAGATTCGGGAATATGGGGAATTTGCTCGCTTTGAGGACAATACAGTGCCACTGACACTGCCCGCTACCAAAATGTGCGGACTCTCCTTCACTGCAGCCGACGTGAGTAAAACATTTAAACATGTTAACCCTCGCAAGGCTGCAGGCCCAGGCGGCATCCCTAGCCGCGTCCTCAGAGCATGCGCAGACCAGCTGGCTGGTGTGTTTACGGACATATTCAATCAATCCTTATCCCAGTCTGCTGTCCCCACATGCTTCAAGAGGGCCAAGAGGGCCACCGTTCCCAAGAAAGCTAAGGTAACTGAGCTAAACGACTACCGCCCCGTAGCACTCACTTCCGTCATCATGAAGTGCTTTGAGAGACTAGTCACCTCCAGCCTACCTGACACCCTAGACCCACTCCAATTCGCTTACCGCCCCAATAGGTCCACAGACGACGCAATCGCAACCACACTGCACACTGCCCTAACCCATCTGGACAAGAGGAAGACCTATGTGAGAATGCTGTTCATCGACTACAGCTCAGCATTTAACACCATAGTACCCTCCAAACTCGTCATTAAGCTCGAGACCCTGGGTCTCGACCCCGCCCTGTGCAACTGGGTACTGGACTTCCTGACGGGCCACCCCCAGGTGGTGAGGGTAGGTAACAACATATCCACCCCGCTGATTCTCAACACTGGGGCCCCACAAGGATGTGTTCTGAGCCCTCACCTGTATTCCCTGTTCATCCACGACTGCGTGGCCATGCACGCCTCCAACTCAATCATCAACTTTACGGGAGACACTACAGTGGTAGGCTTGATTACCAACAACGACGAGACGGCCTACAGGGAGGAGGTGAGGGCCCTCGGAGTGTGGTGTCAGGAAAATAACCTCACACTCAACGTCAACAAAACAAAGAAGATGATCGTGGACTTCAGGAAAGAGCAGAGGGAGCACCTCCCTATCCACATCGACGGGACAGTAGTGGAGAGGGTAGAAATGTTTAAGTTCCTCAGCGTACACATCACGGACAAAATGAACGCATCACCGGGGCAAACTACCTGCACTCCAGGACACCTACACCACCCGATGTCACAGAAAGGCCATAAAGATCATCAAGGACAACAACCACCCGAGCCACTGCCTTTTCACCCTGCTATCATCCAGAAGGTGAGGTCAGTACAGATGCATCAAAGCAGGGACCGAGAGACAGAAAAACAGCTTCTATCTCAAGGCCATCAGACTGTTAAACAGCCACCACTAACATTGAGTGGCTGCTGCCAACATACTGACTCAACTCCAGCCACTTTGATAATGGACAATGTATGTAATAAATGTATCACTAGCCACTTTAAACAATGCCACTTAATATAATGTTTACATACCCTACATTACCCATTTCATATGTATATACTGTACTCTATACCATCTAATGCATCTTGCCATCTTTATGTAATACATGTATCACTAGCCACTTTAAACAATGCCACTTTTATGTTTACATACCCTACATTACTCATCTCATATGTATATACTGTACTCTATACCATCTACTGCATCTTGCCTATGCCGTTCTGTACCATCACTCATTCATATATCTTTATGTACATATTCTTTATCCCTTTACACTTGTGTATATAAGGTAGTTGTTGTGGAATTGTTAGGTTAGATTACTCGTTTGTTATTACTGTCTGAACTAGAAGCACAATAATTTCGCTACGCTCGCATTAACATCTGCTAACCATGTGTATGTGACCAATAACATTTGATTGGATTTGATTTGATAGTCGCCAGTTCCCGATTCAAAGCTTGAGACTTCCATCAGAGCTTGGACCAAAACGTTTGCCAACAAACAAAGCTAAACATAACCCTAACCTTGTCATTGTTTTCACCTTCATGCGTGTTAACATACATAGCTGAAGAAGGCTCCATGTCAAAACATATGAAGCTGTATACACACTTTCCTGAACTGAACCCACAAGCTGTCTCTGTTGCCATTAGGCAAAAGCAATCAATTGGTTCTCTGACTAGTTTATTTATCTTTTTAAATATGACTAGAACAGCGGGAAGTCATAAAAGCAATATGTCCTTCATATGATAATTACATGACAATTAAACAATTTAGCTGAAATCGAACATGGTCAAAAGCTTTAGGGAGGAATGCAGTTGTAAAAATTATTTGCATGTTCTTAAATTTGTAAAACAAAACAATGCACTCTCTGGGGTAATCATTTAGTCAAGATAGGAACAAAATAATTCCTCTAAACTTTAGACCATACCTATGTAACAGTATAGCTTCCATCCCTCTCCTCACTCCTACCTGGGCTTGAACTAGGGTTCCTCTGCCCACATTGACAACAGCCACCCTTGAAGCATCGTTACCCATTGCTCCACTAAAGCTGCAGCCCTTGCAAAGCAAAGGGATCTACTACTTCAAGGTCTCAGAGCGAGTGACGTCACCGATTGAAACGATATTAGTGCGCACCCCGCTCACTAGCTAGCCATTTCACATCGGTTACACCTAGATAACTGGCATGCATCCAGGTAGATAAAGATTCTAGACAGATATGTCTCTTTTGCCTTACAAATATAATGTTTGTAATGAATCTTATAATGAATAAAAATATAAAGGCAACATGTAAAGTGTTGGTCCTATGTTTCATGAACTGAAACATTAAACAGCATGATCATTATGCAGGTGCACCATGTGCTCGGGACAATAAAAGGCCACTCTAAAATGTGCAGTTGTGTCACACACAATGCCACAGATGTGTCAACTTTTGAGGGAGCATGCTGACTGAACGAATGTCCAACAGAGCTGTTGACAGAGAATCTAATGTTAATTTCTCTACCATAAGCTGCCTACGACGTTGTTTTAGAGAATTTGACAGTACATCCAACCGGCCTCACAACTGCAGACCATGTGTAACCACGCCAGCTCAGGACCTCCACATCCAGTTTCTTCACCTGTGGGATCCTCTGAGACTACCCATCCGGACAGCTGATGAAACTGAGGAGTATTTCTATCTGTCGTAAAAATCAAATCAAATCAAATGTATTTATATAGCCCTTCGTACATCAGCTGATTTCTCAAAGTGCTGTACAGAAACACAGCCTAAAACCCCAAACAGCAAGCAATGCAGGTGTAGAAGCACGGTGGCTAGTAAAAAAAACCTTTTTGTTAGGAAAATCTCATTCTGATTGGCTGGGCCTGGCTCCGCAGTGAGTATATTTTTATTACATATGTGTCTCTGCAATCAGTAATGCAAAATAATAATTGACTGTGACTGTCACTCTACAAGTGGATCTGTGGCTGTGCCAGTGTGGGGGGCAGAGAAATTACAGTATCAAATCTGCTGTATTTAATCTTTGTATCAACAAGCTGCTCTATCCATTGGTGAAGTAATTTAATGTTGTGAGTGAAGAGAGTGTGAGAGAGAGAGAGAGAGAGAAATAAAGATAAAGATGAAGATAAAGACACACGCTTACCTTTGAATAAACTCCAGTATGCAAGCAGCCTCTTCTTGGTATCTACAGGTTGAAAATATAGTTAGCACCCGAACAATGCTGCCAGGCCAGACAGAAAAGTAGGCTGTCTCCCCTCACATATGACTTCGCCTTCCACACTGACCATCCGGGGTGCACTGGTCAGTGTTTCCACTGAAACCAAAGATCAATAATAGTCAAACATTTACAATAAACATCTAAGTGATTGTGATTGTCACTGTGAGTGAGTGAGTGAGTGACTGACTGACTGACTGAGTGACTGACTGAGTGCAAGAGGGAAATAATACAGACAGTACCAAGTACAGTGAGTCATTGACTCCCAGGTAGGGTGTCCGCAGCTGTGGCAGGCCTCTGCAGGACATGATGAACATAGAAATACCACAGAAACCGGTCACATAATTATTCAAATGAACACTTTTTAAGAATTTTATTCATGGTCTACAAGAGACTGTAACCACACAAAATACAACTCTGTCCTCTGTTAATAGGAAAGTAAATGCAAAACCCTTGTCTAGTTTACCTTCTTAGGTACTCTGGATAAAAGCGTCTGCTAAATGACTAAAATGTAAATGTACAACATAAAGATCTGTCTGTTGAGGGCAGTGTTGTGCTGAAGCAACACAAGCACACGAATAAACACAACGGGAAGTGTGCTGGCTGAATGAATTAAACTTAGTCACAAAGTAAATCTGAAACCGCATTGTTCATAACCTCATCCCCAGGCTTTTGCATACAGCACATATAAGCCTGGGATAACCACGATTCAAAATGGGCTTTAATAGGAATGACCATAGAATTCTATGGGAGGGACGGAAGGGACCTGAGTAAAGTATTTGTCATCATTACATTTGAGAGAATCACACAACTGAGAGATGCTGCTCCAAATGGAAGCAAGACACATATGAGGGAGGTTTATGGTGGCTGTGAGAGAGAATGTGTTGGTATATTAACCGATTCAGCCAATGCCTCTGCACCGAGAGTTCCTCCTTCGATTATTCTATATTGGCTAACAAAGGCCAAGTTTGACATGTTGGTCCACCAGACATTTGGGCTGAATATGTCTGGGAACGAGATTACACTGTTCACAACCTATGCACTGATACACTGTATCGCAAAACCGTAATTGATACGGTAATTTAGAATATTATCAACATAATGGTACTGTAATTCCATCCCACAGAATACAGTACTGTACCCTACCATACCGTATCTTTGGTGCGCCAAAAATCTTTCGAACACTAGTGGGTGAGGCGTGCCTTGTAAGAGGCTATATTTGTTGCGCCCGTCCCATGAGTGAGAATGCTGTACCAATTTAACTCCTATGTGGTTATAGTGTCGCTTTAAATTTAAAATGTATAGGGGACAGATTGGAGTGGAAGCAAGTCTTAAACCTTTAATGTTTGAGCAGATTGTCATATCCTTTAGGTCTGTTGTGCCCTGTAGTTGCTGTCAGTTTGGGCCTCTAGAAGTGCAAGTCGTATAAACATTTTACCAAGCAGCCAACCTGCATGAATCAATACAAACCACTCCCCTAAATGAATTTCATTCATTCATTCTTTCCAATTATGGTAGCATTATTTATTTTTTTACAGTATAATAGAGTACATTTTATTATTGCACTATGACATTACACAGTACTTGCTTTGATAACGTATTTATATGACAGTAGGTGTACTGTAATATGAAATACAGAATTTTACTTTTAAAAATGTTTTATTTATTTAACCTTTATTTAACTAGGCAAGTCAGTTAAGAACAAATTCTTATTTACAATGACAGCCTACCAAAAGGCAAAAGGCCTCCTGCAGGGACGGGGGTCTGGGATAAAAAATAAATACAATATAAATATAGGACAAAACACACATCACAACAAGAGAGAGAGAGAGAGAGAGAACATAAAGAGAACACTACATAAAGAGAGACCTAGACGACAACATAGCAAGGCAGCAACACATGACAACACAGCATGGAAGCAATACAACAACATGGTACAAACATTATTGGGCCAGACAACAGCACAAAGGGCAAGAAGGTATAGACAACAATACATCACACAAAGCAGCCACAACTGTCAGTAAGTGTCCATGATTGAGTCTTTGAATGAGGAGATTGAGATAAAAGTGTCCAGTGTGAGTGTTTGTTGCAGCTCGTTCCAGTCGCTAGCTACAACGAACTGAAAAGAGGAGTGACCCAGGGATGTGTGTGCTTTGGGGATCTTTAACAGAATGTGACTGGTAGAACGAATGTTGTATGTGGAGGATGAGGGCTGCAGTAGATATCTCAGATAGGGGGGAGTGAGGCCTAAGAGGGTTTTATAAATAAGCATCAAACAGTGGGTCTTGCGACGGGCACACAGAGATGACCAGGCTAAAGAGGAGTATAGAGTGCAGTGAATTGTCTTATAAGGAGCATTGGTGGCAAATCTGATGGCCGAATGGTGAAGCTGCTCGAGAACACGGTTACCTGCCGATCTATAAATTATGTCTCCGTAATCTAGCATGGGTAAGATGGTCATCTGAATCAGGATTAGTTTAGCAGCTGGGGTGAAAGTGGAGCGATTACGATAGATGAAACCAAGTCTAGATTTAACTTTAGCCTGCAGCTTTAATATGTGCTGAGAGAAGGACAGTGCACTGTCTAGCCATACTCCCAAGTACTTGTATGAGGTGACTACCTCAAGCTCGAAACCCTCAGAGGTAGTAATAACACCCGTGGGAAGAGGGGCATTCTTCTTACCAAATCACATTACCTTTTGTTTTGGAGGTGTTCAGAACAAGGCTAGGGGTAGAGAAAGCTTGTTGGACACTAAGAACTCTGTGTTGTAGAGCATTTAACACAAAATCCGGGGAGGGGCTGACTGAGTATAGGACTGTATCATCTGCATATAAATGGATGAGAGAGCTTCCTACTGCCTGAGCTATGTTGTTGATGTAAATTGAGAAGGGGGTGGGGCCTAGAATTGAGCCTAGGGGTACTCCCTTGGTGACAGGAAGTGGCTGAGACAGCAGATTTTCTGACTTTATACACTGCACTCTTTGAGAGAGGTAGTTAGCAAACCAGGCCAAAGACAGGGAAACCAATACTCCTTAGCCAGCCCACAAGAATGGAATGGTCTACCGTATCAAAAGCTTCGGCCAAGTCAACAACAATAGCAGCACAATATTGCTTAGACTCAAGGGCAATGGTGACATCATTGAGGACCTATTTAAGGTTGCAGTGACACATCCATAACCTAAGCGGAAACCAGATTACATACCCAAGAGAATACTATAGACATCAAGAAAGCCAGTCAGTTGATTACTGACAAGATTTTCCAACACTTTTGATAAACAGGACAAAATAGAAACAGGCCTATAACAGTTAGGATCTGCTTGATCTCCCCCTTTAAATAAAGGATGAACTGTGGCTGCCTTCCAAGCAATGGGAACCTCCCCAGAAAGGAGAGACAGATTAAAAAGCCTGGAGATAGCCTTGGCGATGATAGGGGCAGCAAAACTTAAAGAAGAAAGGGTCTAAACCATCTGACCCAGATGCTTTTTTGGTGTCAAGTTTAAGGAGCTCCTTTAGCACCCTTGACTCAGTAACTGCCTGCAGGGAGAAACTTTGTAGCGGGGCAGGGGAAAAGAGGGAGAAAATCGGGGATAGTCAAATTAAAAGGGGTGAGAGATGAGGAAATGATGGACGGGCAAGGACGCATGGCTGAGTCAGATATGAATCCTGACTTAATGAAGTGGTGATTAAAGAGCTCAGCCATGTGCTTCTTGTCAGTAACAACGACATCATCAACATTAAGGGACATGGGCAGCTGTGAGGAGTAGGGTTTATTCTCCAGGTCTTTAACTGTTTTCCAGAACTTCTTGGGGTTAGACCCACAGTGAGAACTGCTCCTTAAAGTAACTAACTTTGGCCTTCCAGGATAGTCTGAGTGCACTTATTTCTCATTTGCAGAACGAGAGCCAATCAGCCTTAGCATGCATTTGCCAAGCCTTTCACCAAATGCAATTCTTGAGGTGGAGTAACTCTGCAAGATCCCGGTCAAACCAGGGGCTGAACCTGTTTTTATGGGGGCGTATTTGTTAACAATACCACTGAAAATATCAAACAAGAAGGTCCAAGCGTCTTCGACACAGGAGCTGATTCTATACCATTTTACAGAGGCCAGTTCATGAAGGAAGGCTTGCTCATTAAAGTTTTTTAGCAAATGTCTACGACAAATCAGGACAGGTCGTTTCACTGAGCAACCATTATGAACACAGGCTGTAAAACAGTGATCACTAAGGTCATTACAGAAAACACCAGACTGATACCTATCAGGATCATTTGTGAGGATAACTTTGAGGAGAGTAGCTTTTTCTGGGTGTTTGGAGTCATACCTTGTGGGATTGGTTATAATCTGGGAATGATTTAGGGAGTCCCATTGCTTTAGGACTTGTTGAGGTGGGTTAAGTATGTCCCAGTTTAGGTCACCTAGCAGGACACATTCAGACTTAGTGTAAGGGGCCAGGAGAGAGCTTAGGGCAGGTAAGGTACAGGCTTGTGCTGATGGAGGACGATAACACCCAGCAACAGTCAACACAGAGCTATTTGAAAGTTTAATGCTTAAAACCAGCAGATCAAATTGTTTGGGGACAGACTTGGTGGAGACAACCGAGCACTGAAGGTGATCCTTGGTAAAGATTGCCACTCTCCCACCTTTGGAAGATCTGTCTTGCCGAAAAAGGTTATAGGGTTACTTGCCACTGAGCTGCCTGCAAGTTACTTTCACAGATATAACAAGGGAGCTTTGTTCCTGTCAAATTCACGGCAACCCCTTTACAGTGTATGCAATACCATGCAGTTCGTAATGTCACCACTACTAGCTGTCAACGCCAGCATTTGTATTGAGTAGATTTACTACAGCCAAAGGTCATGTAGCTAAACAAACACTTTATGTCCTACAATCAATATTTTTTCAGATAGTTTTACCACCCGTACAGTAGGTGGTGGCATGCACCTCTAACGCTTGTTTGCGGGCCGCCATAATACCAAAGAAGAAAACTTTCTGGCAACCTCGCAATGACAGCTCGTAATGACTAGCACATTCTAGCTGTTAATTATGACAAACCTTATGTACATTACACTATGATATTCAATATAAAATGTATTGACTAGCTAGCTACATTTTTCAACTGCAAATGCCATACTTGTTGAAAAGGGATGAAGGGAAGCGCTGCTAAGGTACACACTAGTATATTTTGGTAGATAGAAGGTGCTCTTTGGTAAATTGGTAATCAAAAAGAAAGGAGGACCAAGGCACTCTTCATATATTTGTGTGGCATGTTCAATGGAAACTAAGTTTAAAAACTCCGACGCTTTTTGGCTGCGTGGCCTTCGTCAGGGAGTACAAAGAAATGATAATACAATGTCCTCTTTTGAACAGCGTTTTCCCAATCCGCCCTGATTTGAAGAGGGAGTGGTTACAGCATTCATTGGACAACACCAAGTAAGAAATACTATACACATTAAAAAGTTAAATACTGTAGATATGTTATCAAAAATGCAACTCCAAGCTAAAAGCATCATATGAATATGACTGGGCAAAGTGCCTAGAACTGGAGAGGCTTCTACTCTGAAGTACCCTAAAACACAGCAAACATGGACAACAACAGTCTAAACATAGCTGAGCAATAGAGCAAAAATGTCCACTAGATGACAGCAAATGGACCTATCACGACCCTACAGGAAGGGTGAAAAATCCATATCTTCATTTAGACCAGGGTAATTAGTGGCCTGTAGTTTGTAAATCCATATCTTCATTTAAACCAGGTTACTTAGTGGCCTGTAGTTTGTAAATCCATATCTTCATTTAGACCAGTGTACTTAGTGGCCTGTAGTTTGTAAATCCATATCTTCATTTAGACCAGGGTACTTAGTGGCCTGTAGTTTGTAAATCCCCAAACTTTTTTTTGTAAATGACATACGCTAACAATTTTATCTCGCCATGAATGCAAGCACATGTCCCAATGCACGATCTGCCCCAACTGTCTTGCTTTTTGTAGATTGCTTATTTTGGAAAAAAAAAAGAAGCCCACTAGCTAACATAATAGGCCCACACAGTAACAACGTTATTTTTGTATCAAGGATGATGGCACACTTTCACGCCAGTAGCACAGATTCTAAGCTAACTGGCTAGGTAGAGAGCTATATAGCTAGGCTACCTTGCTTGGAAGCTATCCAGCTAACGGTAAATATGTAGCTAAGAACACAGATAGATGTTAGTTCTAAAATCTTTGGTAAGAATGTGTAGAGGTCAGGGCTGCTGTCTTGGTGATGTGTACTTTTGATTATTGACTTATTCAAATACGCTGGCAGTGGCTACTCAAACCACCATGCCTAGTCTCTCTCACGTTGTGACCCAAACTGAAAGCTTACCGAGAGGCTTCTACCTGAAGCTCCTTGCACTGCGAGTCGTAGACGTATCTGAAGCTCCTTGAACTGCGAGTCATAGACGTATCTGAAGCTCCTTGAACTGCGAGTTGTAGACGTATCTGAAGCTCCTTGAACTGTGAGTTGTAGACGTACCTGAAGCTCCTTGCACTTTGAGTCGTAGACGTATCACAAGCACCGAAACATTGGGGAACACACAGGCGAACACAGCCCACAGAAAACTTTAGCTACAATCAAAGGTTTGCATGATATCTAACTCGAATAATGGCGAGATAAGCTAGCTAGCCTAACCATTGTCTTTCAACTTGACACAAAGTCAGCTATGCTAGTCGAACATGCATCGAAGGGCGCTGGTTGTTATTCATTATAGCTAGCCACATCATTGCCTAGCTAGCTAAGTTAATCAAATGGAATGGTACACATTCAGTACACTCTATTCAGGTAAAGCATGCTAAAATAATCTACATACCTTGTTTGTTGATTCCTTACTTCTGTTTGATTGATGCATCCACCATTAAAATTGGTGCCGCGGCAATCCCACAATGCTACCTGCTTGATAGCTGTCAAATCCCACTTCGATTTTAGTTGAAGACAGGTCAAAGAATTACCCATCATGCATTTCCATTCACAGTAAAACTGTAAAAACCTATAACATGGCGAATTTCCCTCAAACGGAAATATCTACTAGTAACTGGGCAGAGGCATTATCCAGTTCAGCACCAAGGAGCTCCGCAGCCAAGGTGCTTTCCATTCAGCAGGGCTGAATATGGGCACAGTCTCATCTCCCTGTAAAGACGCATGTGTCAAGATCTTGCCAATTGTTTGGTTGAGTTTCCTTTTCTTCCATGCGTCTTTGACTCTTGCACTAAGACTAGGAAACACTGTCACCACTGATAAATCCACGATAATCTTAAAATTTCAATGAGTATTTCTCTAGGCCGGCCATGCTTTCCTCCTGGCTACCCCAACCCCGGCCAACAGCTCTGCACCCCCCACAGCAACTGGCTCAAGGCCCCCCCCCCGCTTCTCCTTCACCCATATCCAGACAGCTGATGTTCTGAAATTGCTGCAAAATCTGGATCCCTACAAATCAGCTGGGCTAGACAATCTGGACCCTCTCTTCCTAAAATTATCCGCCGACCATTGTTGCAACCCCTATTCCTAGTCTGTTCAACCTCTCTTTCGTATCGTCTGAGATTCCTAAAGATCGGAAAGGAGGAAACACTCTCCAAACTGTTGCAGACCTATATCTATCCTACCCTGCCTTTCTAAGGTCTTCGAAAGCCATGTTAACAAACAGATCACAGACCATTTCAAATCCCACTGTATCCTTCTCCGCTATGCAATCTGGTTTCCGGGCTGGTCACGGGTGCACCTCAGCCACGCTCAAGGTCCTAAATGATATCATAACCGCCATCGATAAAAGACAGTACTGCATTGTGTAGTTTTGATGCTGTTTTTCATTGCATTGTTTCAGTTTTCCAGGTTGTTGTTTATGATCCGATAAAGTTAGTTGTTTGATGTCGCCATTTAATGTTAGCCCTGTTGTACCTTGCAGCCTTAGAGGTTTTAATATTTATTTTCATTTGGTAAAGCCTAAGAAGTTCATGCTTTTGATTTATGAGCAATTCTCCTTTCATGTATTTGATTTATCAAGAGAATTTTGTTGTTGTGATACACTTTTTCTTTGATGTTTAACTTGCATTTAGACAATTAGTTTGTTTGTATAGAAATTTGGTTAACCCCTTTGCAATATTATTTATGCATGTTTGTTTATTAACATAATGTGCATACATTCATTGTTTGAATACTGCCGCAAACATTTAATTGTCAGCCATTTTTCACCCCCTTTAGGAACAATGGCTGAACTAAATTCGGCAAAATAAATTATTGGTTCCTCTGAAACTCCTGACTCCTGTGTGAATTGTGTGGCTCTATTTGAACAGCAAACTTCTCCTTCACTAAACATTCAAACTTTCAAAACCTAAATCCTGTTTGAAAAAAAGCACACAATTAACAGTGCCTGTCTGCAAAGATGGCAATTAAATCTAGAAAGGAGGAAAATGCAGCCAACGCGAATTAGCATTTTCCATGGCCATCTGGCATCAGCGCAGGCGATGGGGAACAAAGGCGAGTTGGATTGAGAGAGGAGGCGAGTGTGCCATCGCATTGACCTGCAAATGAGGCTTTGTCACCAAATTAAAGCTCCCTGACCCCTGTACCCCCCCTCCCCAAAGCTAGATTTTTTTTTTGCTAGCATGACGAATGGACACATTAATTAACGTCTATACGTTTTTGTGTGTATTTTTGCAGTAAGCCTATTCTGACAGCCACCAAAACAGTGCAGCTTGGCTGAATATTGCGCTTGGCTATAGCCATGCACCAAAAGGCCAAAATAATTT
The DNA here is from genome assembly GCF_018296145.1 of Oncorhynchus tshawytscha. NCBI lineage: Eukaryota > Metazoa > Chordata > Actinopteri > Salmoniformes > Salmonidae > Oncorhynchus > Oncorhynchus tshawytscha. Next base: position 12,735,171 of record NC_056447.1, on the reverse strand, counting down.
AATATAGTCTAGCCTACTATCCCCATTCTATTATTCTAGTAAGCCTACTTTGAAAGATGGTAGCATAGTAGTAGTAGCCTATATAAATGGCGAGTTTGGATAGGTTTTCGGTTATCTGTATTGGATAGGTTTTCGGTTATCAACTTTGGTCCCAGTTAGATTTCTACATGAACAGACATATTTCAAAATGTTGCAATTGATGTTTAAGCCCCTCTGCCCCTCTGCCAAGACTTGGTGGTGACCAGGCTCACTTAGGACTCAGTGATGCGCATTAGGACACATGCAGATCATCTTCAACTGCAAGGGCTTGAGTTGACAGAGACAGTTTATGTGTCCATAATCACTGTTTTTGCGAGTGTGCTGTTGGCTTGCAAGGTTGACTTTGTGTTTGTGTGTGTGAATGAAAGAGAGAGAGAGAGGGGGAGAGAGGGGGAGGGAGAGAGAGAGAGGTGGGCGTAGTGTGTTTCACCCATAGATGCCAGCTTCTCTCTTTTTTGGCCTACCTCCACTCAATATTCATGCGTATGTGTAACAATGGCCACAGCTCAATTCACACAGCCACGTGGAACCCTGTCTGACGTGGAACTCGTGGCAGCCTTTCAGATATCTTCTTTCTGTCTTCTCCTTTCTTTGCATACCGAATCTGGCTTCGGTTGGGGGCCCTAATCACCCTCCCACCTCAATCGCCAGTTCACTTTGCTCTCGCCACGCATCAAGGGGATCAGAATTTCAAACTGAAAAGCAAAGCAGTTCTTTTACAATGTTTCACAACTTGGTGGAGGAATCCCAAATCTCCTGTATTTGTCCTTGAACTTCAAGCTAAAACATTTGCAAACAACATCATAGCTTACACGTTGATTGTGACTATAATTGTTAAGTACAATAATTATTGAATGGGCGTAAATCATCTCTTTAAAACGAGTGCCCTTTATAAGGAGGACAACAATACAGTGGAGGTAGGCCTATATGAATTTGTGGAGAAGTACTGTGTATGCGCACAGGTATTGGCCTTCACATCAGTCAAAGTTGTCGGTGCATTACAATGTACTCCATTTTACCATTCAATGGGTGAAAATGGGACCTATGGATTTGATCATCCGCATTCCTCAATGGGCCATTGAGGAATGGGCCATAAGGCCCATTGAGGAATTGCAATAGATTTTATTTTTGCTAACAAATAATATCAGTAAGGTTCATGTAAACCTACATATTCAAAAAAGGAATTGTGCTTCTATTTGTATGTTATGATATACTGAAGGGGGGCCAGGGACAAATGAATAGGGGGTCAGTTGAAATAGCTTAATAACTCAAATTAGAAACCACTTAGAAAGTTGTGCTAATGCTTGGGTAGTGTCTCTAAATGCCTAACAAGTTTTGTTCAAATGCATTTGTTTGGGTTTGAGGCTCTAAAGTATCTATTTAAAAAAAAAGATTGACCTATGGAACATTCTCTATGTATCTAAACATATATATATATATATTTGTATCAGTAAGATGGGATCTTTTTTTGTTTGTATGGTTGATGATATTATTATTGTATTTTCTCACAAGATTCAGATTAGTATAGGGTCCTATGTAGGAGGTTAGTTGTACCTTTAGACATTCATATAATAATACAACATTTCACTTCACAGGTTTTTATTTATTATATTATATTAAATTATATTTAACCAGTTTTTGATGGTAGGCTGCCTAATTTGTCACTGTGTTGATTTTGTTTTCATGAATCTCTGTGCCTTCAATCATTATGCTCAAAGAGCTGCAGTGCTTTCAAAAATTATTTATACCCCTTGACTTATTCCACATTTTGTTGTTACAGCCTGAATAATGTTGTTACATACCCGATCAAGACTAAGCAAAAACACGTTTTTATAATAATTTGCAAATTTACTGAAAATTAAATTCATAAATATCTCATTTACATAAGTATTCACACCCCTGAGTCTATACTTTGTAGATGCGACTACAGCTTTGAGTCTTCTTGGTATTTCTGTATCAGCTTTGCACATCTGTATTTGGGGATTTTCTCCCATTCTTCCTTGCAGATTTTCTCAAGCTCTGTTAAGTTCAATCTTCATGTCCTTCCACAGACTTTTAAGTGTAAGGTTGTTTGCACCATTCATTGTTCACTCCATCCTTCCCAGTCTCCCAGTCCCTGCCGCTGAAAAGCATGTTCATAGCATGATGATGCCACCACCATGCTTCACTTTAGGGATGGTGTTAGACGGGTGATGAGCTGTGCCTGGTTTTCAAACATAGTGCTTTTTTGTTCAGACATAACGCTTTGCATTCAGGCCAAAGAGTCACATTTTTGTCTCATCAGACCACATCATATTTTGCCTTATGCTCTCCGAGTCCTTCATCTGCCTTTTTGCAAACTCCAGGCGTGCCTTCATGGGCCTTTTTCTCAGGAGTGGATTTCATCTGGCCACTCTCACAGAAAGCCCAGAGTGGGGAAGTGCTGTAGATACTGTTGTCCTTCTGGGAGGTTCTCCCATCTCAGCCAAGCAACTCTGTAGTTCTGTCAGAGTGGTTATCGGGTTCTTGGTCAACTCCCTGACCCTCTTGCCCGGTTGCTCAGTTTGGTTGGCTGGTCAGCTCTCGGCAAGGTCTGGGTAGTTCCATATTCTTTCAATTTCAGAGCTCTACAGACAGTTCCTTGGACTTCATGGTAGAGGGAATACAGTAGACGGCATTCGTCAAATGTTTGATTTATGATCCTATGTCCGGGTGACATGTGCATGCCCATATTTGGGCATCTGGTCAGGACATCCTGGCGGGAAGTTATCACGTGGTTATGCCCAAATCAGGGCATCCTGTTCCTGTTGTCACGTGTTAGATTGTGTGTTAATTTATGCTTGTATTGCATCTATTCCTTTGAAGTTGTCATGATGATTGATGTGAAGGGACCTCGTTGAACTGGGGGGTATGTGTTTGAACATTTCAAAGAGGATGGCCCCACCCCCCCTATTTTATTGCCCTTAGGGCTGTTGTCGATGAAGCAGCAATGTCCGGGGGTTTTGTGGGGGGCAGAAGCATTTATAAATAAGACCCAGAACAACACATGTGGCCATGATAAACCACTAAAGAAATTAAACATGGATTTTGTGATCAGTGGCAAAGCAGTGATGACCGTAACAACGGAAGCAACTGGGGATTTTAGGTTGCGCATGCTTATTCCTTTTAAAAGTTAGGATCTAATGGAATTGAAAATGTTGCTGGAAGCTCTTTTTGTACAGAGACAACAACGGCAGAGCATTGTTCGGCTAAGGAAGTCATCCTCAGAAGGGTCAGCCCCCGAAGAAAACTTAGTACGCTGCCGCATTAACCACGCCCTGATACCAAAGGACTGGTTCAACAATAAAAGGAATGCCCATAAAGCCTCCGGTTCTTCATTTCAGCATATACCATGGATATTCATACACCATACCAGGACTCCGATACGTCATGGGTGCCAGACCCTAAGGACTTTATGCCTCGCAGCCCACCATTCTACTCCCCCCACGCAAGACCCCCGACACCCCCTACATGTACACAGCTGAGGATGTGTTTGATGGGGTGGTCAGTGCTATTTTTGTGGACACCATCAAGGCCTCTGTAGCCATACTTTTAGATGTGGTGATTGGAGAGTATATAAGAGAAAAATGCATCGGTTGTGAGATCAATCACCCCAGCCAACGACGTCATCCGTGTTTATACGAACCCCGAAGGTACTACTTCTACAACCACTTTGAGGAGCTGCTGAAAAGACTTTGGTCCAGCCGGTGTACACCTTCGCTGGTCAGAGCCCTGGAATCTATGGGTCTTGTGCCGTCTATTCCCAGAGTTTACGGGGTAACCGAGGCTTTCCTACATGAACTGAAGGAGGCGAGCTACATCTACAAGAAACTCAAAGAAATACGACACATCCCGGTGGACGACAACAAATACAAGGAAGCTGTGGTGGCTGATGTGATGACTTTCTGGCTCAATAAACCGCAAGAGACCGAGTAACAATACATATTTTTATGTAGATGTAAAGCAATGGGTAACTATATGCATACGATGTTAGAGAGAATAAATACATTTTTTATTTTGAGAGAACTTACAAATGTTATGCAGCAAATTATTGAAAATAAAGTGAACAATGTATCTGTCATGCCCTGACCGTAGAGAGCTTTATATGTCTCTATTTTGGTTTGGTCAGGGTGTGATTTGGGTAGGCATTCTATGTCCCTTTTTCTATGATTTGTATTTCTGTGTGTTTGGCCGGGTGTGGTTCTCAATCAGAGGCAGCTGTCTATTGTTGTCTCTGATTGAGAACCATACTTAGGTATCCTTTTTCCCACCTGTATTTGTGGGTAGTTGTCCATGTATAGTTGCCTGTAAGCACTACAGTGGCGTCACGGTTTCGTTTTGATGTTTGTTTTGTTGGCGACATCTTAGAATAAAGAAGTATGTACGCTCACCACGCTGAGCTCTGGTCCTCTGTTTCCACCTTAGACAATCGTGACAGTATCGTTCTACACAACATACAATATCTGGGCTAATCCAGAGCATGTGCTAAAAATGGAGCGAATCATGGCCACAACTGGTATCCCGTCTTGTGGATGATTCTGAAGAACTAGAAACAACCTTGTCTAAGATTTGACTTTATTTGTTTGAAACACCCTTTAATTGTAACATGTATCATATTTGTTGTGTATATACTTATATAGCGGATGTGTGTGTTTTAAAAATTCAGTCACACAAGCCTGTAAACCTAAACCAAATATACAGGGTGTTACATGCTTGAATCGTTGAGAAAACGTAATACTTGATGTTTGGAAAAATAAAAAATGTAAATGAAATGTTGTCGTTATTTGAAAGGGGCTCATTAACGTTACTGTACCTCAGAGGCAAGAAGGATGGAGAAGCAGATGTTGAAAATCATGTATAATACCCCCTCTAACCTAGGGTCTTATGGGGGTAGGTAGCGGTTACAGAGAGCTATAGCTGAAGAAACAGGTAGCAGGTTAGGCACTGCTCAAGTGAATGAATGGCTGGCAGAGCAGGATGCTTACACTCTGCATAAACCTGTGCGAAAACAATTTCCAATAAATAGTTTTTTCTACTCATCTCTTGTCCCAGTTTCAGGCGGATCTATGTGACATGCAGGCCCTTGCAGACAGAAATGGATGGATATCACTTCATGCTAACGGTTATAGATATTTTCTCTAAAAAAGCATTTGTAAGGGTCTTAAAAAATAAGAGTGGGGCAAAGGTGACCAGGGCCTTTGACACTATCTTGAAGGAAGGAGGAGCCCCCAAGAAAGTGCAGACTGATGGCGGAAAATAACTTTTTAATAACACTTTTCAGAAACTCATGAAGAAGCACAATAAAGTACATTTTGCTACAGGCTCGGATTTGAAAGCTTCAGTTGTTGAATACTAACAGAACTCTAAAGGAGCGGATGTGGAGATATTTTACAGCTCACAACACGCATAGATATATCGATATAGTTCAAGATTTAATAAAGGGTTACAACTACAGCTACCATAAGAGTATACGGGTGAAGCCCTCTGAGGTCTCTTCTGAAAAATATTTTCAAGTCTTTCAAAATCTGTATGGTTTTTTAACCCTTCGCCGTAAGAAAACATGTTATTTTAAATTCATAGTGGGGGACTTGGTACGTATATGCAAGTTGAGGGGTGTTTTCGACAAAAAATATGAGCAAGGTTACAGGCGATGAGTTGTTCACCGTTACCGAAAGTCTACCGCGAATACCCTCTGTCTAAAAGTTAAAAGATTATGACGGGGAGCTTTTTATGAGAAGGAACTACAGAAGGTACAGATGGGTAAAGACAAAGTCTTTCACGTGGAGGAGATTCTAGATCAGAAGAGAGAAAAGGGTCAAAAATGGGTGTTGGTCCGTTGGAAAAACTGTCCCCAAAAGTTCAACAGTTGGGTATTAGAGTACGATGTGGTGGAGGCATCGGGGGTTAACTTAAACCCTCATGCATGATAAATACAACATCATTTGAGTGTAAACACAAGAGTGCATCATGGAACACAACGGATTCTACATGACTCTCTCTAGTAATCCGTCTGCACATATACAGTGGAGAGAACAAGTATTTGACACACTGCCGATTTTGCAGGTTTCCCTACTTACAAAACATGTAGAGGTCTGTAATTTTTTTATCATAGGTACACTTCAACTGTGAGAGACGCAATCTAAAACAAAAATCCAGAAAATCACATTGTATGATTTTTAAGTAATTAATTTGCATTTTATTGCATGACATAAGTATTTGATCACCCACCAACCAGTAAGAATTCCGGCTCTCACAGACCTGTTAGTTTTTCTTTAAGAAGCCCTCCTGTTCTCCACCCATTACCTGTATTATCTGCACCTGTTTGAACTCGTTACCTGTATAAAAGACACCTGTCCACACACTCAATCAATTATTAGAAAATGGAAGAAGTTCAAGATGACGGTCAATCACCCTCGGTCTGGGGCTGCATGCAAGATCTCAACTCGTGGGGCATCAAGGATCATGAGGAAGGTGAGGGATCAGCCCAGAACTACAAGGCAGGACCTGGTTCAATGACCTGAAGAGAGCTGGGACCACAGTCTCAAAGAAAACCATTAGTAACACACTACGCTGTCATGGATTAAAATCCTGCAGTGCACGCAAGGTTCCCCTATTCAAGCCAGCGCATATCCAGGCCTGTCTGAAGTTGGCCAATGACCATCTGGATGATCCAGAGGAGGAAGGGGAGAAGGTCAAGTGATCTGATGAGACAAAAATAGAGCTTTTTGGTCTAAACTCCACTCGCCGTGTTTGGAGGAAGAAAAAGGATGAGTACAACCCCAAGAACACCATTCCAACCGTGAAGCATGGAGGTGGAAACATCATTCTTTGGGGATGCTTTTCTGCAAAGGCGACAGGACGACTGCACTGTATTGAGGGGAGGATGGATGGGGCCATGTATCGCAAGATCTTGGCCAACAATCTCCTTCCCCCAGTAAGAGCATTGAAGATGTGTCTTGGCTGGGTCTTCCAGCATGACAATGACCCGAAACACACAGCCAGGGCAACTAATGAGTGGCTCCGTAAGAAGTATCTCAAGGTCCTGGAGTGGCCTAGCCAGTCTCCAGACCTGAACCCAATAGAACATCTTTGGAGGGAGCTGAAAGCCCATATTGCCCAGCGACAGCCCCGAAACCTGAAGGATCTAGAGAAGATCTGTATGGAGGAGTGGGCCAAAATCCCTGCTGCAGTGTGTGCAAACCTGGTCAAGAACTACAGGAAATGTATGAGCTCTGTAATTGCAAACAAAGGTTTCTGTACCAAATATTAAGTTCTGCTTTTCTGATGTATCAAATACTTATGTCATGCAATAAAATGCAAATGCATTACTTAAAAATCATACAATGTGATTTTCTGGATTTTTGTTTTAGATTCTGTCTCTCACAGTTGAAGTGTACCTATGATAAAAATTACAGACCTCTACATGCTTTGTAAGTAGGACAACCTGCAAAATCGGCAGTGTATCAAATACTTGTTCTCCCCACTGTTTATGTGAATAACCAAAGTTCGAATTATGCAACCAATTTTCCAAAGCCTATAGTTATCAGAGGCCTGGGAAGTAGGTTTCAGCGAGATTAATATACCCCCATAGTTGGTATAATATCAAGGATAAGGACCGTGATTTTATTTGCAAAAGGATATCGGAACCTCTGAAACTTATAAAGATTAAAAATCTATAGAACCGTCGACAGGATCGTCTCAGAGTTGAATGAACTCCAAACCCTGAACAATATGGAAATGCAACCCTATACATAAACGTGTACAAATCTCAGGAGATGCTGATGGGGGTATAAAGACCAGTGGTAATTTAGCCTACATGTTGGGGATTGGTCCCAATAAATGGACGTATGTGAAAGATAAATTATTCCCATTCCCTGTGGATATACATGCAGGGTTTTACAACATATTTGTTTATACCGACATCATATCCTATCAAAGGGTAGGAGACAGCTATGTGCCCCTCAGTTTATATAGAGGGAAAGGATGGTAATGTAGTCACTGTTAACTATGACAAGCCATACAATGTACCTGTAAGCAAGAAATATATTGAAAACATTCTGGTTGAGGTAAAACGAATGTGAATATTGAATTTACTTATGTTAAAACGATTGTAAAACTCCACTTTCGACCCACCAAAACCTCTCTACATATACAATATATTATTAGGATTCTATATTTTTATTTTTTATAAACATAATACAAATAAATTTAAATGGTTATGTACACAACCACCATCTCGACCCTAACCGATATGTCTCATACTATGTTGATCAAGTGGGTAATGGATTACCCGGCTATTATGGATCCCCGACCATGTACGGTTCAGGGACAGGCGGTATTGTCACGGCTGTTGAAGGAAGAGGATCAAGGTGCAGCGTGATGAGCGTACATTTTCTCTTAATTAGAAAAATGACGACTAACAAAACAATAAACACTACAACAACAAACCGTGAAGCTAAAGGCTATGTGCCCTAAACAAAGTCAACTTCCCACAAAGACAGGTGGGAAAAAGGGCAGCCTAAGTATGGTTCTCAATCAGAGACAACGATAGACAGCTGTCCCTGAATGAGACCCCTACCCGTAGAAAAAAACGCAGAACTACACAAAATAGAACATAGAATACCCCCCCAACTCACGCCCCGACCAAACCAAAATAGCGACATAAAAAGGATCTCTAAGGTCAGGGCGTGATAGGTATTATTTTGTAACCTCTTTAGGATGGTTTTACCGTTTATGAAGAAAGGCCTCAGCATAGCCAAACCACATTTAAAATCAGCGGCTAAAAATATAGTAAGTGAGCTTGTAGCCAATGCTATGACCAGAAGGACGTCATCAGATTTTGAGCATCAAGAAGGCTCGGGGCTTATGAGGTTGTCTCGAAGACCAAAAAAGAGACCTCCGGGTATAAGGTGCAGGCCTGCCGCTAAAAAGCCGAGGTTAACCGTTAAAAGAAACTCAGTAAGTAAAAGACAAGGTAAATTGAGGAGATCTGGACCAAAAACGACAAAAAGAATACTCAGAAGTATTTTCTAAAAGAACAAGCAACATGGCTCTTTTACACTGCATGTTCTCTGAAGCTATAAAGACAGACCTTGATCTTTTCACAGCTCCCTGAACCCAACATTCAATAGAGAGGTCCAGTTATGTGGAGATAGCCCCACTCTCTGCTATTACAGACAACGGTCCTATAGAGTGTTTCTCCTTAACCCAACATTCAATAGAGAGGTCCAGTTATGTGGAGATAGCCCCACTCTCTGCTATTACGAACAACGGTCCTATAGAGTGTTTCTCCTTAACCCAACATTCAATAGAGAGGTCCAGTTATGTGGAGATAGCTCCACTCTCTGCCATTACAGACAATGGTCCTATAGAGTGTTTCTCCTGAACCCAACATTCAATAGAGAGGTCCAGTTATGTGGAGATAGCCCCACTCTCTGCCATTACAGACAATGGTCCTATAGAGTGTTTCTCCTGAACCCAAAATTCAATAGAGAGGTCCAGTTATGTGGAGATAGCCCCACTCTCTGCTATTACAAACAACGGTCCTATAGAATTTTTCATACCAGGCAACGGTGACAACTATCTGGACCTCAACAACACCTTGGTGCATTTACGTCTCAAAGTGACCAAAAGAGATGGTACTAATATTGCAAGCGATGCCAAAGTGAGTCTCATTAATTACCCATTGGCCACCATCTTCCCCCAAGTGCATGTGACTTTGGGTGAACGCCTAATCAGTCAAAGCAGTGCCACATACCCTTATAGGTCCATCATGGAATGTTTACTCAACTACTCCGAAGACACTCACAGGATACTGCAGGAGTCTCTATGGAATCGATAGACCCTTCCACCGGTGCAAACAAAGGACTGGAGGCACGTGCTCACTACTGTGCCGAATCTCGAGAGTTTCATCTGCTAGGGTCTATACACTGACTTTTTCTTTCAAGAATGTTTACTCTTAAATTCGGTTGATTTAAGACTCAAATTAACCAGGGCCAAGGATGAGTTTTGTCTGATGTCTGCCCAAGACGGTGACTTTAGTTTAAAAGTGCTGGGGGCAACACTTTTTATTAAAAAAGTGTCTCTATCTCTGGCAGTTCGTCTGGGTCACTCACAGGCTTTGATGAAAGGAAATGCCCTTTACCCTCTCCGAAGAATTACCATGAAAACCTTTAGCATACCTGTGAGCAGTAGAATGTGCAGTCAAGAAAAGCTTTTTCTAGGACCTTTACCCCGCTACATGGTTATAGGTTTGGTTGATCACGCCTCTAATACGGGCGGCTTACATAAAAAAAACTTTAATTTTCAACACTTCAATGCAGAGTATGTAGCTCTCTGTCAGGACGAACGTCAGGTCCCTGCTAAGGCTTTCCAACCGCAATTTAATAACAACATATCTGTGCGAGAATTTTACAATCTATTCCTGGCTACTGGGAGGCATCTAAAAGATATCGCTTTACCTATTGACATAAATGATTTAGCAGAGGCTTACACAATGTATGCTTTCAATTTATCACCTGATGATGACACCTCAGGAAATCTGTCTGTGGTGTCCCAAGGTAACCTCAGGCTGGAAATGCGTTTCCGTACACCTTTAGCCTGTACAGTTAGCATGATTGTTTATGCATGCTCTGATTCAATCTTGGAAGTGAATGCCCAAAGACAAGTCTTAGTGGATTATTAGTAAGGATCGTTGAGCAAAGACATGAATACCCGAGAGCTGTAAGGGCTCATGAGCCGCTTGATTGGAAAACAATTCTGTGGAGTGTGCGCTTGTGATGAATTACCCATGTTAATTGTCAATACCCATCCTAAACACATTGGCTAGCTATGACATTAGACGAAGGAGGAAGAAAAATCTAAACTTTTTTTGATTCCTACGGCTTTCCCCCCCAGATTTTCATATTTCCCCAAAACTATTAAAGAGTTTTTGACCAAAAATGGATCAAAGATCTACTACAGCATCAAACAAGTACAAGATAACCTTTCCACTACATGTGGTCAACACTGTGTATTCTACCTATGCTAAAAGAGCCCGGGGAGTTTCTTTTGAAGATGTTATTTATGTCTCTTTATAATGATGATTTAAGAAGTAATGATAACATAATGATAAAAATGTGAAATTTCGTATTGGTCAGAAAAAACAAATTCCAAAAAATCTTCTGGGTCTTTAATGATCGACTCTCCCCCAAAGAGAGTTTAAGTACAATTTCGACACATTTCTTTTGATTTTGTTGACCTCTATTCTGTCTGGGTCAAGAAGTATGCCTTGTCTGTCGTGATAGGCTTGAATGTACTTGTCTTTGCTCTCTTGATTTGTGACCGATGCAGGACAGCCTGAAGCCATTTGCTTGCATCTCAAGAAGATCTTGATGTACTCTTTAAAAAGAGTGTCTGATTTCCTGGAAAAGCTCCACACTTCAAAGATTTTGGCCACACAATACCCCATCTCTAGAGCCTTGGAGAATTCAACTGTGACCCATACACCTGTCAGGGCTCTTTCTTGATCTGAGTGATCGCAAGGCTTTTCCTGGTTGTTGTTTTCACTGCAGGTGCGACAAAGGGGAAAGAAAATATTTCCTTGAGGTCCCTTGTAAGGCAACACTGGTATAAACAAACCCTAGGAGGGTAGACAGTTTTTTGATCAGACCAAAGTAGTTTTGGGGTAAGTCAAAGTCACGGTGAATAATTTCAGGATGCCCCATAGGATAACACGAGGAACTCATTACATGAGGATAAAGGGATGTAAAAACAACATATCCTATTGTCTCGTCGGGTTGCGCTACATATCGCAATGTCAAAGCATTGGTACGGCCTCCATACAAGGTCTGGCGTGTTTCCAAGGGTTCTGGTGTGTCAAAGCTGGAAAGGAAAGCTTAAATATGAGGATCAGACTTTTTGAGTGCAATCCATTCATGCTCCCACGTCACATTCACTTTTAACCCGTAAGTAGCCTGTAAAGATTCCAATTTGTCTTGGAACATTTCCCCAAAAGTCTTTTGGGTTAGGACACACATGGCCTGGGGCACAAAGCAAGATTTACAACCGTGGAAGAAACAGCCGTTGTACTCAAACACGGTCTCAACACCGTCAATCTGTGTGTATCCATCTACATGATAAGGCCCAAAAGCCTTCTCATCCCTATTCAAAAAGCATGTTGAATAAAAATGTCTTTATCCTGGTCCAAGTACTCCAACCATTGAATTGACCCACTAGAGTATGACTTGAATTGGCATCGGTAGTTGTCTGGCGATGGAATAGGGATAGATGCTGGAGGTAAAAAGTGTGTACGATAGGTTTTCATGCATGGCGATGCAATAGTTGTACAACTTCAGGGGTCAATGCCTGCATCTTTGATGACCTCTTCGCTGAATCTGAGGCATCCTTCACGAAGTATAACTACATCGTTGTCACAGTATGACTCCATCTCTTTGTGGAAATCAAAACTGCTATGACAAACTGTCTAGTACCATGTCATGAATCTCTCTCGCTCTTTGGGAGACAACTGATCACACCCGTACATGTCGGGGCTGGGATAAGATCCAACATAATGTAGATTCTCCTCAGATTTGAAGAAATGAGGGAACCAACCTTTCACAGATTTTTCAAAACCCAAGGCCTCAGGCATTTGAGCCAATCTCATGGGTAAGAAGCTTAAACTGTCAATGTATCTCTGGTTGAAGACAGGGTCTACAAAACACAAGATTTTACTACCTTGTTACCTTGTTACACCTTGTTGTATCAGAGGGTTCAAAAGAAGATAGGAGTCATAAGAGAGGAGAGGTAATCACAGCACTGGACATTATCAAGACGCTTGAATCTGACTTCAACGAGAGAGCTGCAGAAGAGGACCTCATATCTCAAGAGGATATCCTGTTCCTGACAAAAATGAAAGCGGGCATCAGACGCAAGGACAATGGACATTATGAGATGCCGCTGCCGTTTAAGGAAGAAAGACCCTACATGCCGAACAATTAAACATGTGCAGTTCACCATCTCAAGTGCCTGGAAAGGAGGCTAAGGAGAGACAAGCAGTACTACATGGACTACACTGTCACACCCTGACCATAGTTTGCTTTGTATGTTTCTGTTTTGGTTGGTCAGGGTGTGATCTGAGTGGGCATTCTATGTTGGATGTCTTGTTTGTCTATTTCTATGTCTGGCCTGATATGGTTCTCAATCAGAGGCAGGTGTTAGTCATTGTCTCTGATTGGGAACCATATTTAGGTAGCCTGGCTTTCACTGTGTGTTTGTGGGTGATTGTTCCTGTCTCTGTGTTTTGCACCAGATAGGACTGTTTTAGGTTTTTGCACGTTTGTTGTTTTGTTAGTTTATTCGTGTACAGTTTCTTTATTAAAGTACAATGAATAACAACCACGCTGCATTTTGGTCCGCCTCTACTTCACCTAAAGAAAATCGTTACAGAATCACCCACCACAACAGGACCAAGCGGCGTGGTAACGGGCAACAGCAGGAGAGGCAGCAATGTCTGGACTATACTACTTGGGAGGAATGGACATGGGAGGACGAATTGGATGGAGAAGGACCCTGGGCTCAGCCTGGAGAATATCGCCGCCCCAAAGAAGAACTGGAGGCGGCGAAGGCGGAGAGGCGCTGGTATGAGGAGGCAGCACGGCGGCGTGGATGGAAGCCCGAGAGTCAGCCCCAAAAATTTCTTGGGGGGGCACACAGGAAGTGTGGTGAAGCCAGGTAGGAGACCTGTGCCAACTTCCTGTGCTTACCGGGGGGCTAGAGAGACCGGGCAGGCACCGTGTTATGCTGTGAAGCGCACGCTGTCCCCAGTGCGGGTGCATAGCCCGGTGCGGTACATTCCAGCTCCGCGTATCAGCCGGGCTAGAGTGGGCATCGAGCCAAGTGCCTTGAAGCCGGCTCTACACAGCTGGTCTCCAGTGCGTCTCCTTGGGCCGGCTTACATGGCACCAGCCTTGCGCACGGTGTCCCCGGTTCGCCTGCATAGCCCAGTGCGGGCTATTCCACCTCGCCGCACTGGCAGGCCGACCGGGACCATTCAACCGGGTAAGGTTGGGCAGGCTCGGTGCTCAAGAGGTCCAGTGCGCCTGCACGGTCCGGTCTATCCGTCACCACCTCCACGCACCAGCCCTCCGGTGGCAGTCCCCCGCACCAGGCTGTCTCTCCGGCTCATCCTTACAGGTGCTCCCGCCTGTCCAGCGCTGCCGGAGCCTTCCTCCTCTCCAGCGCTGCCGGAGTCTCCCGCCTCTCCGGCGCTACCAGAGCCTTCCTCCTCTCCAGCGCTGCCGGAGTCTCCCGCCTGTCCAGAGCTGCCGGAGCCCCTCTGCCCACAGCTGCCGGAGCCCCTCTGTCCCGAGCAGCTGCCCATCTGTCCGAGCAGCTGCCCCTCTGTCCCGAGCAGCTGCCCCTCTGTCCCGAGCAGCTGCCCCTCTGTCCCGAGCAGCTGCCCCTCTGTCCCGAGCTGTCCCTCTGTCCCGAGCGGCCCCTCTGTCCCGAGCTGCCCCTCAGTCCAGTGGGGTCATTAAATGTTTCTGTTTTGGTTGGTCAGGGTGTGATCTGAGTGGGCATTCTATGTTGGATGTCTTGTTTGTCTATTTCTATGTCTGGCCTGATATGGTTCTCAATCAGAGGCAGGTGTTAGTCATTGTCTTTGATTGGGAACCATATTTAGGTAGCCTGGGTTTCACTGTGTGTTTGTGGGTGATTGTTCCTGTCTCTGTGTTTTGCACCAGATAGGACTGTTTTAGGTTTTCGCACGTTTGTTGTTTTGTTAGTTTATTCGTGTACAGTTTCTCTATTAAAGTACAATGAATAACAACCACGCTGCATTTTGGTCCGACTCTACTTCACCTAAAGAAAACCGTTACATACACAGCATTCATGGAAGAGACCATAGCTTGTGGAGATGCTGAGAAGTTCTCCAAAGAGGAAATTAACAAGCATCCAGCATGGTACATCCCGCACCATGGGGTTTATCACCCACAAAAGCCTGGGAAGATACGAGTCGTCTTTGACTGCTCAGCTAAGTTTCGAGAGACGTCCTTGAATGACCATCTCCTTACTGGTCCAGAGTTGACAAACACATTGCTGGGCGTCCTTTGTCGTTTTCGTAAGTGTCCAGTTGCAATCGTGTGATGTAGAGCGCATGTTCCACCAGTTTCATGTGAAACGACGTGTCAAGGAAGCCATAGGCTTAAAACTGAGGTCCAGTGAAGCTACAAGCATAGAAGAAAGGAGAAAGGCAGAGCTCACCGTTATAAAGATGGTTCAAGAAGCAGCCTTCTCCCATGAGATACACATCCTTAGGCACCAGAAAGACATCAAGACCAAAGACAAAGCAAGCAATTTGCATAAATTGAGTCCATTTCTGGAAGAGCAAGGTATCCTCAGGGTGGGAGGTCGCTTGGCTCATGCAACTCTTCATTCCCATGTGAAGCATCCTGCAATCCTGCTAAGAGATATCCACTTGTTAGTGCTGCTCGTCAAATCAATGAGCTGCGATCCAACGGTATATGGATCCTAGGATGCAGCAATGCAGTTTCCTCTGACATCTAAAAATGTGTGAAATGCAGGAAATTCAGAAGATGTACAGAATGGCAAAGGACGGCAGATCTTCCGAAGGAACGCATGGAGACCACGCCTCCCTTCACATACTGTAGGATGGACTGCTTTGGACCTTTCTATGCCACGGACGGAAGAAGAGAGTTAAAGCGTTATGGGCTCCTACTCACTTGCATGGGCTCTCGAGCAGTTCACATTGAAATGCTTGATGACTTAACCACCAACGCTTTTATCAATTCCCTGCGTTCATTCATTGCCATACGTGGCAATGTTCATCAAATCAGATGTGATCAAGGCAGCAACTTCATTGGCGCAAGACGCGACTATGTGGACGCCCTGAAAGAAATGGATCAAACACGACTGAAGGAACTTGGATGCGAGTTTATCATGAACACCCCATCTTCAAGTCACATGGGTGGTGTTTGGGAAAGGCAAATCTGCACGATACAAAGTGTCTTAACATCCATTCTTGATCAATCAGACGGAAGACTCAACAGCGCTTCTCTGCGTACCTTTCTCTATGAAGTCATGCCAATTTTAAATAGTAGGCCCCTAACTACGGAATATCTGAATGATCCATTAGGTCCAGAACCTCTCACACCAAATCACATCTTGACAATGAAGTCCACAGTTATCTTACCGCCACCTGGACAGTTCATCAAGGAAGATCTTTATCTCCGCAAGAGATGGCGCAGAGTACAATTCTTAGCCAATGAATTCTGGGTAAGGTGGAAGAAAGAGTACCTCCTAAACCTCCAACACAGACAGAAATGGAATAAAGACAGAAGAAACTCAAGGATTAATGACATTGTCATCTTGCACCACACAACCAGTGGATACTGCACCACACAACCAGTGGAAATTGTCAAAGGTTACAGAAGTTTACCTGGGACAGGATGGCCGGGTGAGAAGATTCAAGTTACTGATCAGCGACTCAACCCTGGATGTGAGAGGTAAACGCATCCCCAAACCCACCTATCTGGAGAGGCCCATCCATAAGACAGTCACCCTCCTGGAAGCCGATCAAGAAACCTGCAGACCCCTTTCACAGAAATCACCGGTGATTGGTGGGAGTGTAACTGACAGTTAACCTGTAAGTCTATGTCGTTGTCTTTTGTTTGAATTGTTTATGTGTCCGCTTTGTATGGGAAATGATAAGACAAGTGAAACTACGTGGCTAATACTGTTGTAACGGGAATCCTTATTGTAGCAACACACTTTTGGAGAGAAGCCAATCCAGCGCTGTGTTAGCTAAGTTTTCATGTCATCGGGTGTAGTTCTTAAAGGTTGAAGCGTGTATGTTAGGATGGTAACGTTATAATAATTAAGGATGAATGAATTCAGGAATAATAAATGTGAAGTTTGATTTCCTCCCTTCTGTAATAAGCAGCCAATGAGTTTTTTCTCCTTTATTAATGTGTTTAATCTGATACTGTTATAGCGCCGGCTAAACTGTTTATGTATGTAAGCACTTCAGAGTTATACCAAGCTAATAAGTCACTCGTAAGATAAGGAGGTTGTAAGAGTGTGCTTAACTGTATTTTTCATTTACTTTATAGTTCTTACGGAAGGTGATAAAGCCGCCAGTTAAAATCAAGGAATGGTTGTGCTCGTGGTTACTGGAGGGAGCTACAGAAAGAGGAGTGCACAATTTGGCCCCTCTGCCGACCACTTTTCACCCATGAAAGTTATGGTAGATACAAAAAAAGGTAAATTAACACCTGATCGCTGATTAGTCTCAAAATTATAAAACACGTATTTCCCTGAATGTTTATCAGCCAAGGGCTGAATATAACACTTCTTGAACCACTTCAGCGTCTCTGCTTTTCAAAGGCCCTTTACAGATTGGGCAATGTATGATTCCACACACGTGAGGTTTAGGGCTGTCTATTTTAAGGTTGTAATTGCAATGGCATTTTGGAAATTTCTTGTTAATGTCACAACTGCTTACAGATTTACATGCCTTGGGGTGCCATGTTTGAATTTTGTGTTTTTCGTAGCAGTAGGCCGAACGACATGTGCATTGACAATCCGCACGGGATGTCAGGTTTAAGGGTTTTATCGGACATGTTTCATCCAGACATACTGAACAATTATAATGACAAGAGTACCCCCCTTTCGAGTGTAGCCTGTATGACAGGCTGGACACACATAAGGCGCTCCTAAAAACGCTGTGATGTTGGTAATAGCATAATAATGGTCATTTCGCACATAAAAGTACAGAATCTGAGGATGAGGTTGTGGGTTGTTTTGGAATTTTAAGAGAGCTGCATTAGCTCTACTGTTGTACAAAACCACAATCTTGATGTTCAGAAAGTTTTCAAATTTGACTATATCAGAGAAAGCCACCGCATCCTGTATACCGAGACCCACGGCAATTTGGAGCTCTCTAGCCTTTTGTAACGCCGCTAGATCAGTGCAGGGTTGAGTAAATGTGCCAGGCCTATTGCAAAGCATAACTGACTGCCAGGATTGTGAATGTTTATGAGATATGTACTTTTATTGCTTATGATTTCAGATTGCATGAGACTATCAAGTTTCCTTCTCTGACCTCCTCCACCTAAGGGTGGAAGTACTATTTGTACTATGAGCTCGAGGGTCCTATCAGCTATGATGGATTATTTAGATTGAACAAGTCATTCCAGAAGGGCTATAAATTGTTCAAGATCTGCTGTGCCATTGGGTAAAACAAGAGATACAGTGTTTTGCATGCTATCTCCACACATTTCAAGCTGTAAGACATCACGAGGTTCGGCAAAATCTGTTGCCCTGTCTAACAGTTCGTTCAGAGTGTCCAATATCATCACAGACAAAACTGCATAATCAAGGTTCTGATTCAGCCAGGTGAAATTTAAAAACGGTCAAATCTCTGTATTATTGAATTTATTTCGGTACACAACCCGGACACTTCTATCAAGACCATCTCCACCCTGATTTATTAGACAATTTTCCAATTCCTCAAAAACATCGTGTTGCGTTTCAGACTCTTCGGACATGGGAGTTAATGGCGGGGTCTGTGTGGGTTCCGGTGTAGAAGATCTTATGCTCTCATTCATCTGGTTAATTAAAGATATGAGGGCTTCGGGGATCTGGGATAACAGGTTTTCATCGGTCGTCCCGGACTCATTCATATGATTAATTAAGGCTATGAGTTCAGCGGGTTTTCTGTGATAACAGGGTTTCATCGATCGGAATTATGTCTGATGTTACCCCTGCCTCATTCATTTGGTTAAATAAGGCTTGGAGTTTGGGCCGTAACTCAAAGCGAACTATATTTTTCCTGAATGAAGTGTCTGAGCTGAGAGTTGAGGACTAATGAAATCAGATTCCCTCCATCTCACAAAGATTGTCATCATCCACTTCATTTGAGGAAGACGACTGATTAAATATTTAATAAATCAAATGTGTTTTTGTGTGTTAAAAACAGTCATGTTAAAATACCTATCACATTACACATTTAGTAAAGACAAATGCATTTGAAACTTCACATTCACAATAAAATGTTTGTATGACTTCATACCATTATTTTATCTATAGGATTAGGAAAAAAAGGTGCTTGTGCATTGATAACCACACCAAAGCACACTAAAGTAATAAAATAAAGATGGCACTACTAAAATTATATTTAAACAATAGCCTTCTGAATTTGCCATTTTCTTTCATTTTGATTATTTTGGCACAAATGAAAATGTGGCACTGAGTTGTCAGTGAGCTAGTTCATTATCCAAGTGATGGTGGAAGGATGTAACTGCATGACTTGGAGATTGTGGACTAAAGGATGAGGCTGGATGGTGTTGAAGGCACTTGAGAAGTCGAAGAACATAATGCGGACTGCACAGCCTGCTCTCTCCAAGTGCTCATACACCTTGTAAAAACATGAACAGCAGTGCATCTTCCACACCTATCTTGACCTGGTAGGTAAACTGCAGAGGGTCAAGAATCCCCTGCTTCTACTGCTTTAACTGTGCCAGAACCACTTTCTCAAACACCTTCATCAGCTGGGAGGTGAGTGCAAAAGGCCTGAAGTTGTTCAGGCACCGCCCATTGATGTTTTTGGCTACAGGCAGCAGGATTTCCATGGTGTAGGTACAGTGGAGGTAGATGGTGACAGCATGAAGAGAAAGTGCAGGATCCAGCACAGTCCTTAAGCACCTGGGGTCTGACTCCAGCCAGTCCCACAGCCTTCCTGGCATTGGTCAGTTTGAACTGTTTCCTCCCCTGGTCAACGGTCAGGGTAATAGCCAGACTGGTCCTAGACTCTGCTGCTGTAAACTCTTCACAGACCTCTCTTTCTTCTGAGAAATCACAGTTGTAGAAGCGTGCAAAGAACTGGTTGAGTCCATTAGCTGGTGCCTCCACCGTTCCATCAGCTGACCGCCCACCGTATTCAGTCTGCATCCCCTTCCACACCTCCCTGATGTTGTTTGCGAGCAATTGCTTAATCCCTCTTGATTGTGATAACGACACCATCTGGAGATGCCCTCTGCAGATCCCCTATGATACTGCCCGTTTGATTGTGATAATGACAACATCTGGAGATGCCCTCTGCAGATCCCCTATGATAATGTCTGTCTGATTGTGATAATGACACCATCTGGAGAGGCCCTCTGCAGATCCCATATGATAATGTCTGTTTGATGTGATAATGACACCATCTGGAGAGGCCCTCTGCAGATCCCCTATGATAATGTCTGTTCGATTGTGATAATGACACCATCTGGAGATGCCCTCTGCCGATCCCCTATGATAATGTCTGTTTGATTGTGATAATGTCATCATCTGGAAATGTCCTCTGCAGATCCCCTATGATAATGTATTTTCAATTGTGATAAATGATACAATCTGGATTTGCCCTCTGCAGATCCCCTATGATAATGTCTGTTTGATTGGGACTATGACACCATCTGGAGATGCCCTCTGCCGATCCCCTACAATAATGCCTGTTTGATTGTGATAATGCACCATCTGGAGATGCCCTCTGCAGATCCCCTACGATACTGTCCGTTTGATTGTGATAACGACACCATCTGGAGATGCCCTCTGCAGATCCCCTATGATAATGTCTGTTTGATTGGGACTATGACACCATCTGGAGATGCACTCTTCCGATCCCCTACAATAATGTCTGTTTGATTGTGATAATGACACTATCTGGAGATGCCCTCTGCAGATCCCATATGATAATGTCTGTTTGATGTGATAATGACACCATCTGGAGGCCCTCTGCAGATCCCCTATAATTAATGTCTGTTTGATTGTGATAATGACATCATCTGGAGATGTCCTCTGCAGATCCCCTATGATAATGTCTGTTTGATTGGGAATATGACACCACCTGGAGATGCCCTCTGCAGATACCCTACGATAATGTCTGTTTGATTGTGATGATGACACCATCTGGAGATGCCCTCTGCAGATCACCCATGATAATGTCTGTTTGATTGGGATTATGACACCATCTGGAGATGCCCTCTGCAGATCCCCTACGATACTGTCCGTTTGATTGTGATAATGACACCATCTGGAGATGCCCTCTGCAGCTCCCCTATGATAATGTCTGTTTGATTGTGATAATGACACCATCTGGAGAGGCCCTCTGCAGATACCCTATGATAATGTATTTTCGATTGTGATAAATGATACAATCTGGATTTGCCCTCTGCAGATCCCCTATGATAATGTCTGTTTGATTGGGACACTGACACCATCTGGAGATGCCCTCTGCAGATCCCCTACGATAATGTCTGTTTGATGTGATAATGACACCATCTGGAGAGGCCCTCTGCAGCTCCCCTATGATAATGTCTGTTCGATTGTGATAATGACACCATCTGGAGATGCCCTCTGCAGATCCCCTATGATAATGTCTGTTTGATTGTGATAATGTCATCATCTGGAAATGTCCTCTGCAGATCCCCTATGATAATGTCTATTTGATTGGGCTAATGACACCATCTGGAAATGCCCTCTGCAGATCCCCTATGATAATGTCTGTTTGATGTGATAATGACACCATCTGGAAATGCCCTCTGCAGATCCCCTATGATAATGTCTGTTTGATTGGGACTATGATACCATCTGGAGATTCCCTCTGCCAATCCCCTATGATAATGTCTGTTTGATTGTGATAATGACACCATCTGGAGATGCCCTCTGCAGATCCCCTATGATAATGTCTGTTTGATGTGATAATCGATGCCCTCTGCAGATCCCCTATGATAATGTATGTTTGATTGTGACCATCTGGAGATGCCCTCTGCATATCCCCTATGATAATGTCTGTTTGATTGGGATAATGACACCATCTGGAGATGCCCTCTGCAGATCCCCTACGATAATGTCTGTTTGATTGTGATAATGACACCATCGTGAGATTTCCTCGGCAGATTCCCTATGATAATCTGTTTGATGTGATAATGACACCATCTGGAGAGGCCCCTGCAGATCCCCTATGATAATATATTTTCGATTGTGATAATGAGACCATCTGGAGATGCCCTATGCAGATCCCCTATGATAATGTCTGTTTGATTGGGATTATGTCACCATCTGGAAATGCCCTGCAGATCCCCGATGATAATGTCTATTTGATTGGGATTATGACATCATCTGGAGATGCCCTCTGCAGATCCCCTATAATTAATGTCTGTTTGGTTGTGATAATGACACCATCTGGAGAGGACCTCTGCAGATCCCCTATGATAATGTCTGTTTAATTGGGATTATGACACCATCTGGAAATGCCCTATGCAGTTCCCCTATGATAATGTCTGTTTGATTGGGACTATCACACCATCTGGAGATGCCCTCTGCAGATCACCTATGATAATGTCTGTTAGATTGTGATAATGATACCATCCGGAGATGCCGTCTGCAGATCCCCTATGATAATGTCTGTTTGATTGTGATAATGACACCATCTGGAGATGCCCTCTGCCGATCCCCTATGATAATGTCTGTTTGATTGTGATAATGACACCATCTGGAGATGACCTCTGCAGATCCCCTATGATAATGTCTGTTTGATTGGGAATATGACACCATCTGGAGATGCCCTCTGCAGATCCCCTATGATAATGTCTGTTTGATTGTGATGATGACACCATCTGGAGATGCCCTCTGCAGATCACCTATGATAATGTCTGTTTGATTGTGATAATGACACCATCTGGAGATGCCCTCTGCAGATCCCCTATGATAATGTCTGTTTGATTGTGATAACGACACCATCTTGGGATGCCCTCGTCAGATCCCCTATGATAATGTCTGTTTGATTGTGATAATGACACCATCTGGAAATGCCCTATGCAGATCCCCTCTGATAATGTCTGTTTTATTGGGATTATGACACCATCTGGAAATGCCCCTGCAGATCCCCTACGATAATGTCTGTTAGATTGTGATAATTACACCATCTGGAGATTTTCTCTGCAGATCCCCTATGATAATGTCTGTTTGATTGGGACTATGACACCATCTGGAGATGCCCTATGCAGATCCCCTATGATAATGTCTGTTTGATTGGAACTATGACACCATCTGGAGACGCGCTCTGCAGACCCTCTACGATAATTTTCTGTTTGATTGTGACACTGACACCATCTGGAGATGCCCTCTGCAGATCCCCTATGATAATGTCTGTTTGATGTGAAAATGACACCATCTGGAGAGGCCCCTTCAGATCCCCTATGATAATGTATTTTGATTGTGATAAATGATACAATCTGGATTTGCCCTCTGCAGATCCCCTATGATAATTTTCTGTTTGATTGTGACACTGACACCATCTGGAGATGCCCTCTGCAGATCCCCTATGATAATGTCTGTTTGATGTGAAAATGACACCATCTGGAGAGGCCCTCTTCAGATCCCCTATGATAATGTATTTTCGATTGTGATAAATGATACAATCTGGATTTGCCCTCTGCAGATCCCCTATGATAATGTCTGTTTGATTGGGACTATGACACCATCTGGAGATGCCCTCTGCAGATCCCCTATGATAATGTCTGTTTGATTGGGACTATGACACCATCTGGAGATGCACTCTTCCGATCCCCTACAATAATGTCTGTTTGATTGTGATAATGACACTATCTGGAGATGCCCTCTGCAGATCCCATATGATAATGTCTGTTTGATGTGATAATGACACCATCTGGAGAGACCCTCTGCAGATCCCCTATGATAATGTCTGTTCGATTGTGATAATTACACCATCTGGAGATGCCCTCTGCCGATCCCCTATAATAATGTCTGTTTGATTGTGATAATGTCATCATCTGGAGATGTCCTCTGCAGATCCCCTATGATAATGTCTGTTTGATTGGGATTATGACACCATCTGGAGATGCCCTCTGCAGATCCCCTACGATACTGTCCGTTTGATTGTGATAACGACACCATCTGAAGATGCCCTCTGCAGATCCCCTACGATACTGTCCGTTTGATTGTGATAATGACACCATCTGGAGATGCCCTCTGCCGATCCCCTATGATAATGTCTGTTTGATTGTGATAATGTCATCATCTGGAAATGTCCTCTGCAGATCCCCTATGATAATGTCTGTTTGATTGTGATAACGACACCATCTTGGGATGCCCTCGTCAGATCCCCTATGATAATGTCTGTTTGATTGTGATAATGACACCATCTGGAAATGCCCTATGCAGATCCCCTATGATAATGTCTGTTTTATTGGGATTATGACACCATCTGGAAATGCCCTATGCAGATCCCCTATGATAATGTCTGTTTGATTGGGATAATGACACCATCTGGAGATGCCCTCTGCAGATCCCCTATGATAATGTCTGTTTGATTGGGATAATGACACCATCTGGAGATGCCCTCTGCAGATCCCCTATGATAATGTCTGTTTGATTGGGATAACGACACCATCTGAAGATGCCCTCTGCCGATCCCCTATGATAATGTCTGTTTGATTGTGATAATGTCATCATCTGGAAATGTCCTCTTCAGATCCCCTATGATAATGTCTGTTTGATTGGGACACTGACACCATCTGGAGATGCCCTCTGCAGATCCCCTACGATAATGTCTGTTGGTTGTGATAATGACACCATCTGGAGAGGCCCTCTGCAGATCCCCTATGATAATGTCTGTTTGATTGGGACTATGACACCATCTGGAGAGGCCCTCTGCAGATCCCCTATGATAATGTCTGTTTGATTGGGACTATGACACAATCTGGAGATGCCCTCTGCAGATCCCCTACGATACTGTCCGTTTGATTGTGATAACGACACCATCTGGAGATGCCCTCTGCAGATCCCCTACGATACTGTCCGTTTGATTGTGATAACGACACCATCTGGAGATGCCCTCTGCCGACCCCCTATGATAATGTCTGTTTGATTGTGATAATGTCATCATCTGGAAATGTCCTCTGCAGATCCCCTATGATAATGTCTATTTTATTGGGATAATGACACCATCTGGAAATGCCCCCTGCAGATCCCCTACGATAATGTCTGTTCGATTGTGATAATTACACCATCTGGAGATTTTCTCTGCAGATCCCCTATGATAATGTCTGTTTTATTGGGATTATGACACCATCTGGAAATGCCCTATGCAGATCCCCTATGATAATGTCTGTTTGATTGGGACTATGACACCATCTGGAGATGCCCTATGCAGATCCCCTATGATAATGTCTGTTTGATTGGAACTATGACACCATCTGGAGACGCGCTCTGCAGACCCTCTACGATAATTTTCTGTTTGATTGTGACACTGACACCATCTGGAGATGCCCTCTGCAGATCCCCTATGATAATGTCTGTTTGATGTGAAAATGACACCATCTGGAGAGGCCCTCTGCAGATCCCCTATGATAATGTATTTTCGATTGTGATAAATGATACAATCTGGATTTGCCCTCTGCAGATCCCCTATGATAATGTCTGTTTGATTGGGACTATGACACCATCTGGAGATGCCCTCTGCCGATCCCCTACAATAATGCCTGTTTGATTGTGATAATGACAGCATTTGGAGATGCCCTCTGCATATCCCCTACGATACTGTCCGTTTGATTGTGATAACGACACCATCTGGAGATGCCCTCTGCCGATCCCCTATGATAATGTCTGTTTGATTGTGATAATGTCATCATCTGGAAATGTCCTCTGCAGATCCCCTATGATAATGTCTATTTGATTGGGCTAATGACACCATCTGGAAATGCCCTATGCAGATCCCCTATGATAATATCTGTTTTATTGGGATTATGACACCATCTGGAGATGCCCTCTGCAGATCCCCTACGATAATGTCTGTTTGATTGTGATAATGACACCATCTGGAGATGCCCTCTGCAGATCCCCTATGATAATGTCTGTTTGATGTGATAACGACACCATCTGGAAATGCCCTCTGCAGATCCCCTATGATAATGTCTGTTTGATGTGATAACGACACCATCTGGAGATGCCCTCTGCATATCCCCTACGATACTGTCCGTTTGATTGTGATAACGACACCATCTGGAGATGCCCTCTGCCGATCCCCTATGATAATGTCTGTTTGATTGTGATAATGTCATCATCTGGAAATGTCCTCTGCAGATTCCCTATGATAATGTCTGTTTGATTGTGATAACGACACCATCTTGGGATGCCCTCGTCAGATCCCCTATGATAATGTCTGTTTGATTGTGATAATGACACCATCTGGAAATGCCCTATGCAGATCCCCTATGATAATGCCTGTTTTATTGGGATTATGATACCATCTGAAAATGCCCTATGCAGATCCCCTATGATAATGTCTGTTTGATTGGGACTATGACACCATCTGGAGATGCCCTCTGCAGATCCCCTATGATAATGTATGTTTGATTGGGATAACGACACCATCTGGAGATGCCCTCTGCAGATCCCCTACGATAATGTCTGTTCGATTGTGATAATGACACCATCTGGAGATGCCCTCTGCAGATCCCCTATGATAATGTATGTTTGATTGGGATAACGACACCATCTGGAGATGCCCTCTGCAGATCCCCTATGATAATGTCTGTTCGATTGTGATAATGACACCATCTGGAGATGCCCTCTGCAGATCCCCTATGATAATGTCTGTTTGATTGGGACTATGACACCATCTGGAGAGGCCCTCTGCAGATCCCCTATGATAATGTCTGTTTGATTGGGACTATGACACAATCTGGAGATGCCCTCTGCAGATCCAGATCCCCTATGATACTGTCCGTTTGATTGTGATAACGACACCATCTGGAGATGCCCTCTGCAGATCCCCTACGATACTGTCCGTTTGATTGTGATAACGACACCATCTGGAGATGCCCTCTGCCGACCCCCTATGATAATGTCTGTTTGATTGTGATAATGTCATCATCTGGAAATGTCCTCTGCAGATCCCCTATGATAATGTCTATTTTATTGGGATAATGACACCATCTGGAAATGCCCCTGCAGATCCCCTACGATAATGTCTGTTCGATTGTGATAATTACACCATCTGGAGATTTTCTCTGCAGATCCCCTATGATAATGTCTGTTTGATTGGGACACTGACACCATCTGGAGATGCCCTCTGTAGCTCCCTTATGATAATGTCTGGATTGTGATAATGACACCATCTGGAGAGGCCCTCTGCAGATCCCCTATGATAATGTCTGTTTGATTGGGACTATGACACCATCTGGAGAGGCCCTCTGCAGATCCCCTATGATAATGTCTGTTTGATTGGGACTATGACACAATCTGGAGAAGCCCTCTGCAGATCCCCTACGATACTGTCCGTTTGATTGTGATAACGACACCATCTGGAGATGCCCTCTGCAGATCCCCTACGATACTGTCCGTTTGATTGTGATAACGACACCATCTGGAGATGCCCTCTGCCAGACCCCCTATGATAATGTCTGTTTGATTGTGATAATGTCATCATCTGGAAATGTCCTCTGCAGATCCCCTATGATAATGTCTATTTTATTGGGATAATGACACCATCTGGAAATGCCCCTGCAGATCCCCTACGATAATGTCTGTTTGATTGTGATAATTACACCATCTGGAGATTTTCTCTGCAGATCCCCTATGATAATGTCTGTTTGATTGGGACTATGACACCATCTGGAGATGCCCTATGCAGATCCCCTATGATAATGTCTGTTTGATTGGAACTATGACACCATCTGGAGACGCGCTCTGCAGACCCTCTACGATAATTTTCTGTTTTGATTGTGACACTGACACCATCTGGAGATGCCCTCTGCAGATCCCCTATGATAATGTCTGTTTGATGTGAAAATGACACCATCTGGAGATGCCCTCTGCAGATCCCCTATGATAATGTATTTTCGATTGTGATAAATGATACAATCTGGATTTGTCCTCTGCAGATCCCCTATGATAATGTCTGTTTGATTGGGACTATGACACCATCTGGAGATGCCCTCTGCCGATCCCCTACAATAATGCCTGTTTGATTGTGATAATGACAGCATTTGGAGATGCCCTCTGCATATCCCCTACGATACTGTCCGTTTGATTGTGATAACGACACCATCTGGAGATGCCCTCTGCCGATCCCCTATGATAATGTCTGTTTGATTGTGATAATGTCATCATCTGGAAATGTCCTCTGCAGATCCCCTATGATAATGTCTATTTGATTGGGCTTATGACACCATCTGGAGATGCCCTCTGCAGATCCCCTACGATAATGTCTGTTTGATTGTGATAATGACACCATCTGGAGATGCCCTCTGCAGATCCCCTATGATAATGTCTGTTTGATGTGATAACGACACCATCTGGAAATGCCCTCTGCAGATCCCCTATGATAATGTCTGTTTGATTGGGACTATGATACCATCTGGAGATGCCCTCTGCCAATCCCCTACAATAATGTCTGTTTGATTGTGATAATGACACCATCTGGAGATGCCCTCTGCAGCTCCCCTATGATAATGTCTGTTTGATGTGATAACGACCCCATCTGGAGATGCCCTCTGCATATCCCCTACGATACTGTCCGTTTGATTGTGATAACGACACCATCTGGAGATGCCCTCTGCCGATCCCCTATGATAATGTCTGTTTGATTGTGATAATGTCATCATCTGGAAATGTCCTCTGCAGATCCCCTATGATAATGTCTATTTGATTGGGATAATGACACCATCTGGAGAGGCCCTCTGCAGATCCCCTACGATAATGTCTGTTTGATTGTGATAATGACACCATCTTGAGATTTCCTCGGCAGATCCCCTATGATAATGTATTTTCGATTGTGATAATGACACCATCTGGAGATGCCCTATGCAGATCCCCTATGATAATGTCTGTTTGATTGGGATTATGACATCATCTGGAGATGCCCTCTGCAGATCCCCTACTATAATGTATGTTTGATTGTGATAATGACACCATCTGGAGATGCCCTCTGCAGATCCCCTATGATAATGTCTGTTTGATTGTGATAACGACACCATCTTGGGATGCCCTCGTCAGATCCCCTATGATAATGTCTATTTGATTGTGAAAATTATACCATCTGGAAATGCCCTATGCAGATCCCCTATGATAATGTCTATTTTATTGGGATTATTACACCATCTGGAAATGCCCTATGCAGATCCCCTATGATAATGTCTGTTTGATGTGATAATAACACCATCTAGAGAGGCTCCCTGCAGATCCCCTATGATAATGTATTTTCGATTGTGATAATGTGACCATCTGGAGATGCCCTATGCAGATCCCCTATGATAATGTCTGTTTGATTGGGATTATGTCACCATCTGGAAATGCCCTACGCAGATCCCCGATGATAATGTCTATTTGATTGGGATTATGACACCATCTGGAGATGCCCTCTGCAGATCCCCTACTATAATGTATGTTTGATTGTGATAATGACACCATCTGGAGATGCCCTCTGCCGATCCCCTATGATAATGTCTGTTTGATTGTGATAACAGTCTTGAAGGAGTTTCCACATATGCTGAGCACTTGTTGCCTTCACTCTGCGGTCCAACTCATCCCAAACCATCTCAATTGGGTTGAGGTTGGGTGATTGTGGAGGCCAAGTCATCTGATGCATCACTCCATAACCCTCCTTCCTCTGCTGAGGTACAGAAACCTGACGAACCGGCTGAGGCGTGAGAGCCTGATGAGCCGGCTGAGACCTCCCCAGTTGCCTCGGTTGAGGCACGGGAACATGTTCATCAGCAGAGGCATGGGAGCCTATCGACCACACACTTTTTCTTCAAGACTGCACTTAAGGAAGAAAAGTTCTTAAAATGTTCCAGATTGACTGACCTTCATGTCTTAAAGTAATGATGGACTGTCATTTCTCTTTGCTTATTTGAGCTGTTCTTGCCATCATATAGACTTATTTTACCAAATAGGGCTGGGGATCCGCCAACCAAAGGGACAATCCCGGGGATCCGGAGCGGAGCAGACCAGTTTCATCATAACGCTTGATGGTTTTTGCGATTGCACTTGAAGAAACTTTAAAAGTTCTTGAAGTTTTCCAGATTGACTGACCTTCATGTCTTAAAGTGATGATGAACTGTCATTTCTCTTTGCTTATTTGAGCTGTTCTTGCCAAAATATGGACTTGGTATTTTACCAAATAGGGTCTTCTGTATACCACCCCTACCTTGTCACCCCTACAATTGATTGGCTCAAACGCATTAAGAAGGAAAGAAATTCCACAAATGAACTACCTGTTAATTAAAATGCAATCCAGGTGACTACCTCATGAAGCTGGTTGAGAGAATGCCAAGATTGTGCCAAGCTGTCATTAAGGCAAAGGATGGCTACTTTGAAGAATCTCAAATATATCAAATATATTTTGATTTGTTTAACACTTTTTTGGTTACTTCATGATTCCATATGTGTTATTCCATAGTTTTGATGTCTTCACTATTATTCTACAATGTTGAAAACAGTAAAAATAAAGAAAAATCCTTGAATGAGTAGGTGTGTCCAAACTTTTGACTGGTACCGTGTATGTGTGGTTGAAGTCGAAGAAGCAACGATAGATAGTTAATGCCCTAGATCGCAATGTGTGACATCTTGAGAAGAAGTACACTTTCTTTGAGTTGTAATTGGTTAGAGAGGAGGAGGGATGACAATTGAGAAATTAGATCTAACTCTAACTCAGTGCCAGTCCTGTCAGTCTGAGTCCTCCACCTCTTTTCAGCCCAACTTTTCCTTTGTCTCTCCCCTTTTCTCCTCCCCTGAGTGAAACCTGTTTCCCTTCACATCTTGTCTTGCTGTGATGCGAGCATTCTGTTCAACGGCTGCTGTCTCTTTATCTGTCCATCCATCCATCTCTCCAAGCTCTCCACTTCTCTCTCTCTCTCTCTTTCTGTTGGCCTGTAGTTTCTTCTCCCTCAATCATTTTGGCCCATAAAACTCAAGGAGGAGCGCTAGCAGGCTGCTTTTTCAGGGCTGGCTACACCGCTATAGGTGCACTGACTCGGACTAATGCTATTCGCGCCTCAGATTTGCTCGGCAGGCCCTATGAAAGAGGCGGCGATGGCGTCCTTTATGAGAGACACAACAAAGGGCCATAATTCATCAGTGGACCAGGGAACAGGGACCAGGGAGTGGCAGGCAGGGAGTTGGGTAAAGACTCTAGCCTGAATCCTGTGCAGAGTTGGGTTGGGCTGCTAGGCTGGCTCCAGCCTCCACTCTTCACCACGGAAAGATTTAGGACATTTTTTAAAACTTCCCTTAAAGGTAGACTCAGCTGACATCATCATACACAGCAGGGGGACTTCCTGTGCACAGATAGCAACTATAATATAATTCCAGTCTGCCAATATCACTATTGGCTCTTCCCAATGTGGACATGCCTCAAGAGAGGGTGCAGGTTTTTCTTGTTCTTCATGTTTGTAAGTGGGATGTTGCCCGGCTGTGAATGATAATGTCATGTTGCCAAGTTTACCTCAGTTACATCAGGCCATGGACAAGTCACTTCCAGTTGAGGACATTACCCTCTACTACTAGGCCAGCTCCCACTGTGCCTCTAGGGCTTACTCCTAACTTAATGTATGTGTGTGTGTGGGTCCCCTGGGAGAAAGAGTGCGGCTGGCAGCAGTAGATTTATGGCCACTAGTCCCAGGTCAGCCCACAGACTATACATCTTCACCCCTGCCTGGCTGGCCCTTCACACAGGGCCACGGGCTCAGGGGCCCCTTACAGGGGACACAATGCTCTCAGTGCTGTTGGACCTGTCAGCTCCTCCTAATTTGTGGCCGTGGCTCTGAGGTTGAATTCAGCAGCGCTGGCTGCTTGACCTGCTCCATTCTTCAGTGGGATTAGCAACATCTTTTCCTACCCGCGCGGGGCGACTTCGTGGCTGTGCCCCGTGGACCCACCCCCCAATTACACCGCATAACAAATGTAGAGACTCACATAGATGGATGGATGGAGAGAAGGTTGGAATGGGAGAAGATGGAAATGGAGAAGGAGAGGCAGGTGATGAGGTGGTTTGGCTGGATTTCAGCTGATTGTTGCTTTGTTGGTTGACGTGTATGTGTGCGTGTGCGTGTGTGTGTGTGTGTGTGTGTGTGTGTGTGTGTGTATTTGAGGGTGTGTTTGGGAATTTCTTTGACCCTTTGACCAATAACAAGGTAGTGCTACACAGCCTAAAGGGCAGTGTTAAAATTCTGGTGTTCATTTTTTTCTGTTGCTGAATTTTACAGGAGAAACACCATGAGTGTAAATGAACAATAGAGTCGGATGTTCAATCACACAGTTCAAATTGTTCAGCTCCCAGCAGTGTTAATTGGAACATCCAGGATATTTTGATAAGAACTTGTTGAAATTCTTTAATGCGCCATTTTTCCACCCCCAGAATCAGAAAGTGGCAGTGGTGAGGGAACGGTGAGTATTCTCACAATGAAATACAGGCTATTCATTAGTTCATGATGAAATTGCACTGAAAGTAAAATATTTTGTGATTTTAAGTTTGACAGTGATTACAGCCTTCTTGGGTATGACACTACATGCTTGGTACACCTGTATTTGGGGAGTTTCTTCCATTAGTCTCTGCAGATCCTCTCAAGCTCTGTCAGGTTAGATGGGGAACGTCGCTGCACAGCTATTTTCAGGTCTCTCAAGAGATGTTCGAAAGGGTTCAAGTCCAGGCTCTGGCTGGGCCACTCAAGGACATTCAGACACATGTCCCGAAGTGTGTCCAGTGTGCTTAGGGTTGTTGTCCTGTTGGAAGGTGAACCTTTGCCCCAGTCTGAGATCCTGAGAGCTCTGGAGCAGGTTTTCATATATGGTCTCTCTGTACTTTGCTCTGTTCTTCTTTCCCTCGATCCTGGCTAGTCTCCCAGTCCCTGCGGCTGAAAAACATCCCCACAGCATTATGCTGCCACCACCATTCTTCACCATAGGGAAGGTGCCAGGTTTCTTACAGACGTGACGCTTGGTATTCAGACCAAAGTGTTTAATCTTAGTTTCATCAGACCAGAGAATCTTGTTTCTCATCATCTGAGAGTGCTTTCGGTGCCTTTTAGCAAACTCCAAGTGTACTGTCATGTGCCTTTTGCTGAGGAGTGGCCTCCATCTGGCCACTCTACCATAAAGGCATGATTGGTGGAGTGCTGCAGAGATGGTTATCCTTCTGGAAGGTTCTCCCGTCTCCACAGAGGAACTCTAGAGCTCTGTCAGAGTGACCATCGGGTTCTTGGTCACCTCCCTGACCAAGGCCTTTCTCCCCCGATTGATCAGTTTCACTGGGCCGTCAGCTCTAGGAAGAGTCTTGGTGGTTGCAAAAATGTTCCATTTAAGAGTGATGGAGACCACGGTGTTATTGGGGACCTTCAATGCTGCAGACATTTCTTGGTACCCTTCCCCAGATCGGTGTCTCAACACAATCCTATCTCGGAGCTATATGGACAATTCCTTCAACCTCATGGCTTTGTTTTCACTCTGACATGCACTATCAACTGTGGGACCTTATATAGACAGGTGTGTGCCTTTCCTTATCATGTCCAATCAATTTAATTTACCACAGGTGGACTCCAATCAAGTTGTAGAAACATCTCAAGGATAATCATTGGAAACAGGATGCACCTGAGCTCAATTTCGAAGTTCATAGCGATACTTGTGTAAATAAGGTGTTTCTGTTTTTTTTTATTTTTAATACATTTGCAAACATTCTAAAAACCTGTTTTTGCTTTGTCATTATGGGGTATTGTGTGTAGATGGATGAGGATTTAAAAAATATATACATATAATTTTTAGAATAAGGCTGTACTGTAATGTATAAAAGTCTGGAAAACGTCAAGGGGTCTGAATACTTCACAAATGCACTGTACATCTTACAAAGTGAAGGTGATCAGGGAGGCATAGACCCTGACTCCCACACCCCTTTTACAGCGGCTGCTGAGTTCTGCCAGGGACAAGCAAGAGGGGCAAGCATCCGATGACCGTCCAGGTGAATTTGTTCAATCAAATGATTTAATTCAAATTACTGTATTTTTCCACAAGGAACTTCATTTGTAAAATGGTGCAGTACACACATGACATGACACACCACACAGGTGCATACAACACATTCAATGCAAGAAATACATTTTAAATCGGAGTAGTAAGACAATCTTTTGAGCTAGAGTCTACAATCCATAAGCGCAGACAATCTCAACATATTTTTCTTCAACGTCTTCACTTGGGGTCCTTGTAGGGAACTTAAAGCACTTGAACTGTTGGTGATGAGTTTATTTGATGCTGGGCAAAACTAATATCAGCCATTCTTGTTTACAGTGGGACAGTGACATGTCTTCCCTCCTACTCCTTTGCACATCCTATCACCAAAGCCCACTGATAGAAAGAAAACACAGAAGATCAGCACAGCTCAGGCCATTGACCATCTCATTGTATTTCACAAGGTATATGATGTCACCTTCTTTGAGCTCAGTATGTGAATCAAATTCCAATAAAGAAGTTGAACAAGGCAATCATTTCTATAATGTTTTGTATGCATGTGTGTCAAATTGTAGATGAAATCCTTTATCCTAACATGATCAAATCCCTGAGCTGACAAGGTACAAATCTTGTTCAGGAGCAGAACAGCATATTTTTAACTTGTCAGCTCAGGGATTCGATCTTGCAACCTTTCAGTTACTAGTCCAACATTCTAACCACTAGGCTACGCTGCTGCCCCTTCTCAACTGGTTTGATTATTGAAAGATGCAGTCTCCATGTCTGACCCCACAAATACATTTAATCTCTCAGATATATGCAAACGATCTTACTGAACACTGGCATCTCATCCACTACATCTGAACAGACAACAAGGCCAGTGTGATACTCAATGCCACCACACATGACCCAGGGTGTGACATGTATTTCACTGGACATATCAAGCTGAAAATGCTGTGAGATCAATTCACCATTTTCAATGTCATTCAGCATTTGAGTTTTGTCAGGCCCAGACGCAATGCTTTTGCGTAATTCCCAATGATATGCAGTAGCAATTTGGTGTTTCTTAGAGAGGGATTTGGTTACATTCTTGAAATGTTTTATGCTCGACTTGAAATGGCTTCATTGCCCAAACATGTATCAAAGGACCAATTTTGCTTATAGATTCTGAATAGTGGAAGTGATCCTTCGGAATCAGATTATTCAGAGAATATAACTCTGAAAACAATATATGTTGCTCTGCGATAAGATCCTTAAAAAATACAGTCATTCCCCTCAGTGATGCTGGGAGAAAATACAATGCTGACGATGTCCAACAGCAGCAACATCAAATGACAGTGTTTGTCTCCTTCTGGGACAACATCACCAAATATAACAGAAAGGTTCCTAATAAATGATGCTATTATCGTAGTGTCGTAGGTTTATCTTTGTCGGGCAGTTCTTTTTGTCCATATAGCCATAATTGAATGCATAAACTCGTTGAAGAATCTATTCATTGGTTTCATATGGCTTTTTCTACGTTGTTACAGACAACTCTATTTTGTAAGTACACGGCACTAGTCAAACCAATGCTGATTTACCTTCTTTTGCTATGTTCTTTTCAAGATCATTTGCCTTATTTTTAGGATGATATTGTAATGCCCTGGTATTACTTGGGAGTTCAATAAAATATCCTAAATTACTCACATGTATGGTTAATGTTGCACAGTGACACTCAAGAGTTCCATAGGCTACCTAATGAGCATAGAGCACAATTCAATTATCACAAATGTAGTGTTAATTCCACACCAGGATAGTGTTCATTCTACATCAGTATAGTGTTTATTTTTAACTCATAGTCTTGACAATCATCCCTACAAAAGTGTGAATTCAACACCAGGGTAGTGTTGATTTTTAAACTCCCATGAGTGTGGAGGTTAATCCCTATAGTAATGTTAATATAACACCAGTAGTGTTGATATACTGTGTTTCTCATAAATAAATATTCAACACCAGTTTAGTGTGACTTCAATCTGTTCTGGTATTAATATTTTACACTTCAAGTGTTGGTCCAGTAACACTGTGATAGGGTTAATAAAGTAACCATTTGAAAAGTGTTAAATTAACATTTTGGTGGTGGTTCCCATAAAAACACTGGTAAAGTGTTATATTTAACTCTAAGAGTGTTACGTTTCCGATTTCAAATTTGAGGTGTACAGTATGTGTACAACGTGTGTGCATTCAGTGACTGAAATCCTGTGAAAGGAAGAAACGTGGGAACCAATGTCTGAATGTACTTGACCAAAAATGCATCTTACAATGAACATCGCTACTTGAGCAGCAACAGCCAGCCTCTAGACATCAAAATGCCCAAAACAAAGCAAAACTAAACAAAAGCAAATAGATAGTAGGCTTTTTTTAGGCAATAGTGAGAACATGCTAATAGCACACACCCAAATGAGAAGTTGAGAGTAGTTGGATAGTGAAATTGGCAGACCATGATTCCCCCACCAACAACCCCTCCCCATCCACAACGCCTCCCATCTCACAACAGATGCTGTGTTCCATGAAGACACTGTCAGCTGCACAAGAATGGGGCGAAATGTGTTGACAATGATCGCGGGGACCAGGGACAAAAACAAAAGGACAACAAAAAAATACAACATATAAATAGAACAGAAAAAAAATGCTCTCAAAGTCAGCATCTGAGAGACTGGTGAATTTTGAGAGGGGGGTGGGGTTAACAATGACGGAGACGGAACATGGGAGGGTATATTTGGGGGATGGGGCGTTGGCAGACCTGTGAGGGAACAGACCTCTCTCCAGGAACAAGAATCTGTAGCCATGGAAACACTCCCATACAACCCCCATCCCCCTTTTCACACCACCAGACATATACACACAACACACACACACATACAAACTGCATTTTCAACTGCAGCCAGGCGGTGTCCATGCCCAGATGGTCGTATGCTGCATAACTCACATATCTGTCGGAGCACTCTAAAGGAATGCTAAAAAGGGTCTTGAATTCCCTACGGACTTCAGCAAAGGAGAGGGTCGCCATCTGCTCTGGGACACCGTGGGCACCCTTCCTGTCCGTCCAATAAATTTATCCCGGAACCCCAACCCTTCCCTCACTGTTCCCTGGTTCCATTCCTGTAGCCTGAAGGGGAGTCATCAGTCATTG
Organism: Oncorhynchus tshawytscha; assembly: GCF_018296145.1. NCBI lineage: Eukaryota > Metazoa > Chordata > Actinopteri > Salmoniformes > Salmonidae > Oncorhynchus > Oncorhynchus tshawytscha. The sequence goes on along the minus strand of NC_056447.1, from coordinate 12,697,946 downwards.
TGCTGTCAGAGGCGTAGGCTCAAGGAAGGGTTATTGGAGTTGCGACGCGTTCGTGCCCAGTTAGCACGGAAGGCTCTGGGAGTCTTTGCATTGTTTTGGATCCAGTTTGGTATGGAACGCCGTTTGGGTCTTTACGTGTCAAAAAGGATACATGTCAAATAACACTATTTTATGCGTCAAATAAGACTATTTGACGTACTAAATAAGATTTTCATTTGATACTTGAAATAACCCAATTCTATTAGAATGTTGTGTATGATGAATTTGCATGTGTAAGCCAAGCGCCACCACTATCAGTAGCACTATCAAAGCTATACAAGAAAGTCTGCAAACAAGCACACACCGGCCACAAACGACGTGTTTACAATAACGCATTGGTAATAAGGCATTATTTGTTCGACTGCATCTTCTGGGGTAGCTAGCTAGCTTTAGCTTGGTACCTAGTTAGCACCAATACAAACAGCCTGAAAACAATGACCAGTAGGTTTAGGAATCCTTGTGAGTAAGTATTAGCTAGGTAGCCACTTGTTGTTTGCCAATTGAAATTGAACTTCAGTTCATGAAAATAAATAGCTAGCCAGCAACTTAACCCTGTTGCCCAAAGCTAATGTTATAAGCAGCCAGCTAGCTTCATCTGGCTAGTGAGACTCGACCGGACCGGGTTATGTTGTGTGAAGCTAGCCACAATAAGGATTAGGCACAACAGTGGATTTTGCGGTTTGCCTTCAAAATAAAAGTATGTCTTTGAAAGTGATGGAGAAGGTTACAATTGCTGGAATTATGCCATGTTTAGACTAGATAATGTTAAACAAGGCTGGAATGTGAAGCAATGAAATGGGTTACCAGTCTACTCGGTGACACCCACAGAACACAACTGTGAAGAATTTACGCAAATATTAGCAATGTAGCTCTTACCGTGGGACTGAGACTGTGTGGAATCACCTCCCTAGTCAGCCTATTGTGTGTACTATCATTCACATTGCATTGTACAGATTTACCAAAGGATTGGGGATCAATGAAATGGGGTATCAGTCTGCTCAATACCCAAGATATTCTTTCCCAACGTTCTCCTCAGAGATATCAGACTACAAAACATCCACGCAGTATTGTTTTTCCTCAGGAATGGTGTTCAATACACATGGGTTGACAATAAATGTGGCTCAATTCACAGTTGTTTCAGAGTCCCGCAATAACAGCTATGATGCTAATGTTTCTCTGGGTGTCACTGAGTAGACTGATACCCTATGTCATTGATCCACAATCGATAGGTAAGGCTGTACAGTGAAATATGTATGCCCCCAATGCAATTCTAAAGTCTAATACATCCAATGTGATTTCAACAGCTTCTTGTCAAATGAACAAATTACTGTATTTTGTTGATTTTATATAACAACATTTCAACTTCATTTAGCATGATCTATTCAATTATAGCATAATTCTATTTGTATTAATTTGCATCACTGTCAATGACATACTTTTATATTGAAGGCTAACCGCAAAGTTCACTATTGTGGCTAGCTTCACATAGATGGGTCCAACCACCATTAATCAAATAAGAACTGTTTTAAAAATTAGGGTTATTTTAGATCATGACACCTAGCTATATAGTTAGCTAGCTAACGATAGCTACTGAAACAGATTACGTTGTTTTACTGTGTTTTTGGGGAAGAACATTGTTTTTATCTAATCATAGTATGCGTATCGATGAATCGTTGTGACATGAAATACGAGTGATATTGTAATCAATTTGTAATAACTATGTAAAAAAATTATGAGCGCGTTAAATTATTATGTGACGTGCAGTCATATTCAGGTCCTGATTGGTCAACAAGCTTATTTGACACGTCAAATAGTGTTATTTGACATGTATCTTTTTTGACACGCAGCGACCCAAACGGCATTCCATTGTTTGGTTGTATTCCCCAAATACATGAATCTTGAGAATACAGGTTACCGTTGAGGTTTCAGAAATGCTTATTTTTGTCGTTCATTTGTCATCATTTTCACGATTAAATGTATACTCTGACATTCTGAACATTATGAAAACTCTCCACAGAAAATATTACCCTAACATTTAATTAACAACCATTTCCAGGGCCTTCAGGTAACAACATTCACACCAGGCAAAACATGTTTAATAAACATTCTACAAATAACACATTTCATATTTGTTCAATGTACTGACGTTGAACATCAATATATTTTGGGGTGGAATTTGAAAAAAGTTGTTAATGTATGATTTTAACTAGATTTTCAAAACAAATCTACAACATGACTTCAAGAGTTGGTTTATTTCAATATGTTGACAACTCAATTAAACATCAACTAAAATGAGATTTTTATTGGATTTTCCCCGGTGGGGTTTTTTTCTCGCCGGGAATGCATATAGCATAGACGTGCATACTTACATTTACATTGTAGTCATTTAGGAGACTTCTAGGGAGACATGTATATACATTACAAAAAGAAAGGTGAGTGTGTCAGCAAACTTTGTAATCTCTGCTAAATCCACTCATTTCCATATGAAGAGATTAAGCAGGTTTTTTCCCCCTTGTTGCTGCTGTGTGCTGCGGTCCACACTTTTACTGCGTTTCATGGTGTTTGCTGGAATCTGGCTGGCTGGCGCAACATAACCACCCACAGAGGAGAGTGTGGCATACGTGTGTGTGGCACATGTGTGAGTATGTGTGTGTGTGGTCAAACAAGGTTATATAAACAGGATCAGATGTGGTCCTGTGTGTGTGTGTGTGTGTGTGTGTGTGTGTGTGTGTGTGTGTGTGTGTGTGTGTGTGTGTGTGTGTGTGTGTGTGTGTGTGTGTGTGTGTGTGTGTGTGAAGAGTAAATAATGGTGAGTGAGAGAGTTACAGAGGGTCAAAGATCTTACCCCTAAAACATGCTAACCTCTCACCATTACCAATAACAGGGGAGATTAGCATGTCTTGGGAGTATGATCTTTCACCCTCTGTAAATGTGTCATCATTATTCACAATTAACTCATGGTAGCATCCACATTACTGTACAGTAGCAGTGTTTAGTAAACATATCCTATTCTTATTTACACTGAAAGTGACTTCAAAACGACACAATACATTACTTACCATTCATTTCTATTAGGCAAAAACATTTCTGAAACACAACCAAAACGAATTGCAATAATTTTGACCCCTATCTTTTTGAGAAATACAAGTACTACTTGTTAAACAATATTTCTTTCTCTGAGCATACAATACAGCTCAGTATTTGAATTATTTATTTTCTACAGTCATTACTGCTCTTTATCAAGGGTGTCAATCATTTCGGACCCACTGTGTATAGGGGGAATTCAAAATACAGTATATTTATATGTCCAGAATATATTTATGAAATATATAACTTGATCACATCATATAACATGTATGTAAATATGAAACAAATATGTGTTAATTAAATATATTTTTTTTGCGCCACATGTATCTGTAACGGCATTCCTCCTCATCTTCTGAGGAGGAGTAGTGAGAAGGATCGGAGGACCAATGCGCAGCGTGGTAAGTGTCCATAACGTTTATTTTAAGATATAAACTGAACACTATGAAATATAAAACAATAAACGTGAACATGAACATGAATGAAAACCGAAACAGTATCGTGTGGCAACAAACACTCACACGGAAACAAACACCCACCAACCAAAAGTGAAACCCAGGCTACCTAAGTATGATTCTCAATCAGAGACAACTAAGGACACCTGCCTCTGATTGAGAACCATACTAGGCTGAACTCAAAACCCCAACATAGAAAAACACACATAGACTGCCCACCCCAACTCACACCCTGACCATACTAAATAAAGACAAAACAAAGGAAGTAAAGGTCAGAACGTGACAGTATCATGCTGAATTGTTAGCATTAGCGCCATCCATTGAAAATAAATAAACATTTTCTAAAACTCGCTGTCACTTCAAAAATAATATAATATAAATAACACCTGAATAAATGCGCTTTTTTATTTAGCTATAAGCTAAGTATATTATTTTGGAAGAGACAGTGAGTTTAGCCAATTCTCATTTGCGTTAACAGATTGCAATTCGGGAGCCAGCGCAGTTTATGATGCGGTGTAAAGTAATAAAGATTTTCACCAACATAACCACCCTCGTGATGTGAGCTTATGCCATGGCCTTGGCTATATTACAGTGTGTAAAACTGTTCCCTTATCACAGTAAAGTTTAATGAAGGGGTTTAACCTTTACAAACAGGGTTCACAGTGTGTCATTTTCATACCATACTTAATATTATAAGACAGAAATCTGATAGAAATCATACATGAAATATTTTGTGCAAAATCGTGCTCATGACATGTTTTTTCCTATGAAATTACGTGTAAAATCTTTTTTGCCTACGTTTCGTTTCAGGGCTGGGTTTTAATTTAGATGTTACCACCCACCAGCATGGCATTGTGTATTAATCAGAAACACCTGAAAAGTTTGGGAGTCGCGACTAAGCTGAGCAATATAAAAAAAAATCTTTGGCTACAGCAAAGATGGTGGATAAATGAAAATAGTTCACTCAGGACATTTACTATTGGAAAAAATTGGTAAGTTCCGGTCAACTTAATGGGGAGGATCTCCCATAGACACCAATGGATCTGGATCTGGTCTACTTAGTTGATTGACTTTTATTGAACCAGAAAAAAACAGAGAGTGGGGTGTTTCGCTTCCTCTTCTGTCTCTGGCCACAGCAAATTATAATAGGGGGTGCAAACTTGTGTTTGAACACCTCCAGCAAATTATCATAATCCATTGGCTAACTTGTCATGTTTCACTTAGTTCCGCGCTAGTCTATATAAATGTATAAGACCACTTTATCAATGGTAAAATTACGTGTTATGTATAGTGCATTCGGAAAGTATTCTGACCCTTTCCCTTTTTCCACATTTTGTTACATTAGCCTTATTCTAAAATGGATTAAATACAGAATTCTCATCAATCTACTACACACAATACCCCATAATGACAAAGCGAAAACAGGTTTTTAAAAATATTTGCAAATGTATTAAAAAAGCACAAAAAAACTGAAATACCTCATTTACATAAGTATTCAGACCCTTTGCTATGAGATTCAAAATTGAGCTCAGGTGCATCCTGTTAACATTGATCATCCTTGAGATATTTCTACAACTTGATTGGAGTCCACCTGTGGTAAATTATATTGATTGGACATGATTTGGAAAGGCACACACCTGTCTATATAAGGTCCCACAGTTGACAGTGCATGTCAGAGCAAAAACCAAGCCATGAGTTCGAAGGAATTTTCCGTAGAGTACCAAGACAAGTCTCTGAATGTCCTTGAGTGGCCCAGCCAGAGCCCGGACTTGAACCCGATTCAGGTCTCTGGAGAGACTTGAAAATAGCTGTGCAGCGATGCTCCCTATCCAACCTGACAGAGCTTGAGAGGATCTGCAGGGAAGAATGGGAGAAACTCCCCAATTACAGGTGTGCCAAGCTTGTAACGTCATACCAATATTTATATTGTATTTATTTTTTAAATTCCAGGCCCCCATCCGCACAGGAGGCCTTTTGCCTTTTGGTAGGCCGTCATTGTAAATAAGAATTTGTAACTGAACTGACTTGCCTAGTTAAATAAAGGTTAAATTATTGTTAAATTTGTTTAAATACCAAGGAAAACTTGAGGCTGTAATCGCTGCCAAAGATTCTTCAACAAAGTACTGAATAAAGGGACTGAATGCTTATGTAAATGTCATATTTCAGTTTTTTATTTGTAATGAATTTGCAAAAATTTCTAAAAACATAACAAAATGTGGAAAAAGTAAAGTGGTCGGAATACTTTCCGAATGCACTGTATGTATTTAAAATATATTAGGCTTTGGTATGAGTGCATTCAGGTCACATCGATTGAATTCAAAAATCAAATGTATTTATAAAGCCGTTTTTACATCAGCACATGATACAAAGTGCATATATAGAAACACAGCCTAAAACCCCAAACAGCAAGCAATGCAGAAGTAGAAGCACGGTGGCTAGGAAAAACTCCCTAGAAAGACATGAACCAAGGAAGAAACCTAGTGAGGAACCAGGCTCTGAGTGGTGGCCAGTCCTTTCTGGCTGTGCCGGGTGGAGATTATAAGAGTACATGGGCATTAAGGCGAGATCATCTTCAAGATGTTCAAACATTCATAGAAGGCCGGAGAGAGAGCGAGAGATGGGAGAATTAGGGGAGCATACTTAAGGACACCAGATAAGACAGGAGAATTACAGCAGATAGGACAGACTGACCCTAGCCCCCCGGCCCCTAGACTATTGCAGCATAGATACTGGAGACTGACACGGTGTGGGTGGCGGGTCGGGGGACACTATAGCCCCGTCCGTCTCATTGCATTTTATACACTAATAATAGAAGATTCCAAGACTCTAGAGGTATTTAAGTTAAGTTGTAGCTTTTCGACATATGTCCATGTTTATGTCTTTGTTTGGTTATTCAACTCCATAAGATACATGGTCCCGCCACCGTTCTCACCTTTGTTGTTTTTCATTTCCAATCTTACTGGTAAGTGCCGGGGTATTCAAATCTTACCTTGCAGGTATGGAGTACTGCTGTTTTTCTGTTGTACCTGATAATTAATTAATTAATAAAAAGGAGGGAGTTGCTGTCATATGGTCTTATTGGTGCTTTTAATGACAATAAGGGTGAGCTAATGGTCCAAAGCTTTATTGCTGGGCCCAGCTCTGCTTAGCAGCACTCTCCAGGAGTGTAGTGGGGCTTGTCTGGGCATGCCCCGGTGCACTAGCCTCAGCACTACCCAGCACTCCTAGACAGCAAGGAACAAAATGTGTGCAGCAAATGGCTCCAGCCAAGCAGAGCGCAATAAGGCAGCGGGCCCTCTGTGTGCAGTAATGTTGCAGCGAGAAAGGGAGGGTGTGTGTGCATGTGTGTGTAGGGAGGAGGGTGTGTGTGTGTGTGTGGGTGGGTGGGGGGTGGGGGGAGGTGGGAGAGAGAGAGAGAGAGAGAGAGTGAGTGTGGCCAAGCAGTCTGCCGGGTAAAGTGCGCCCCCATGTGCCACACTTGAGAAGTGAATATGGACATGAATATGGAGTTTTACGGTGCCCTTGTCTGCAAACCTGTATGAGTAGTGGCTCCCATTAGTATTGCTAGGCAATGATCCCATATCTCTAGGCCAGGGGCTGGAAATCTTACCCTGCGAGGGCCGGTGTGGGAAAATGATTTTGTTCCAGCCAAGCAATAACATTCCTGATTCTTTGATTAGTTGATCAGTTCAATCAGGTATGTAACTGCTTGGCTGATGCTAAGGCCTGTGCCCACTCCAGACCTCAGGTCAGAGTGCTCACCCGTAGTCTAGAGGTATAGTTGCAACCTCAGCTCAAAATTACAGATAGAGACACAAGACATACACACGTTATAAAGAAAGAGGCCAGGACAGTAAGCAAACAAATCAAAAGTATCTAAAAGTCACACACACACACACACACACACACACACACACACACACACACACACACACACACACACACACACACACACACACACACACACACACACACACACACACACACACACACACACACACACATCGGACAGAGATATCCTATGTTTTTATTTGTTATGAAAACAAAATGCGTTATCAGATGTGCTATTTGTCCCCCTCTATATCTAATTTAACAAGATCCTTTGTAATGGGCAGCCTTTTGAACAGGTAACAAAGTGCTTATGATCAGAGGGAGCTTTTATTGGAGACTAAACAAACTTCAAAACGAAACAAAAACAAACACACAAAAGCCAGTTGAACCCAGAAACCCATCTCTTTAATCTCATTACTTGTATGACTTCTATTCTGGGCTAGTTGTTGGAAGGGGGTTGGGGGAGTGGGTGGGGTTGATTGTGTTGTGTGGAGATGAGAATGCAGTGCTATCTGGACTTTTGTACTAAAAAAACTTGTCCCTAATCTACTCTTTTCGGTTTCCTTATCTCCACACAACCCCTCCACCCCCTCTCCAAATCAGCCAGCCAATTCTCCCCCCCCCTAAAAAAAGGGCAATTAATGCAGTCGCTTTCATCTGCCCATGTCACATCTGGGTCTCCATCTGACATCAGAACCAGTTGGTTGTTAGATGTGGTTCCCAATTAGCCAGGCCTGATATTACCCCCCTTGCCTTTTGAGCCTGAACTTGAAAGGAACCTCTCAAAGCTGGTGCAAATGGTGGGGGTGTGAAAACAACTAATTGCCGCTTGGCTGCGCTTTATGAAGTCGTCATTGTTTTTTTTGTCACACCAAGGCGACAAGTACTAACTATAAACACTGCTGGATTGGGTTGTGGTCACTGCCTTCAAAGACAAGTGTGCTCAAGACGACTAATGTATGTGAGAATGTATACTGAGTATTCAAAACATTGAGAACCTCTGCTCTTCCCATGACATAGACCAACCAGGTGAATCCAGGTGAAAGCTATGATCCCTTATTGATGTCACTCATTAAATCCACGTCAGTCAGTGTATATAACGTGGAGGAGACATGTTAAAGGATCATTTTTATGTATTGAGACAATTGAGACATGGATTGTGTTTGTGTGCCATTCAGAGGGTGAATGGGCAAGACACAAGATTTCGCTGCTTTTGAACGTGGTATGGTAAACTCAACAGTTTCTCGTGTGTGTCAAGAATGGTCCACCACCCAAAGGACATCCAGCCAACTTGACACAACTGTGGGAAGTATTGGAGTCAAGATAGGCCAGCCTCCCTGTGGAACCCTTTTGACACCTTGTAGAGTCCATGCCCTGACGAATTGAGGCTGTTCTGAGGACAAAAGGGATGTGTGTGACACTGCTGCAGCTGTACAACTTTATGAGTACATGTGCATGGCGCTAACATGTTACCCTCTGACGCACAAACCAAATCCACCCTTAGTTTGCTGGGGGACTGGTAGGGCTGTGCGTCACTGCGGAGGGAGGGCGGTAAAAGGAGATGCCTAGATCTGCCCTCCAGATCTCCAGAGAGTTTCTCTGCACTGTGTTGCACCAACTCACAAAGCCCTGTCTGTCTGGCCAGCCTTAGCCCAGATGTGGGCGGCCTCTGTCTGGCACCTGTGTCTACACACAATTGGCATTTTTAGGCCAGAGAGCAGCCAGGGGGTGTGGTGGATGGGGGGAGGCCGGACTGCACAGTGCATACACAACATGTTGACAATGGGGTGTGAGTGTTTGGGCTGTGCTAGTGTGTACACACTGACCAAGGTGAGCTTAGATGAGGCGCTGTGGAAAGAGCTACTTGGCCGGGTTTAGACTGTATGGATATACAATCCAAACCGAGATTTAGGATTTTTAATCAGATCCCCATTAGCTGTTGAAGAAGCAGCAACTATTCTTGCTGGGGTCTACACAAAACATAGAACATGACAAAATACACTACGACTAAAGAACAATACAACGATTTAAAAGAAAAGAGTAAAAGAGAAAGTCAATAAAAATAAATACATGAATAACATAAATAATAATTTGTGGGTGTGTGTAGAGTGTGTTTGTGTGTCTGTGTGTGCCACTTCACAGTCCGCATTGTTCCTTGAGGTGTTGTTTAATCGGTTTTTTGTACTGTACGGGTTTTTGAGCTGTGTGTTAACTGGCTGAACAGACAATTCAGTGCTTTTAGCTCGTCAATACTTCTTACAAAGACCAGCAGTGATGCAGTAAATCTCTCCTCCACTCTGAACCAGGAGAGACTGACATGCATTTTATTGACATTGGCCCCAGACATGCTTCTCTGTTCTGGACCAGCTGCAACTTTTCTGGGATATTGTTTTGTAACACCTGACAATACAGATGGGCAATAGTCAAGATGCAACAAACCAAAGCTTGAAGGACTTGTTTGGTTACATGTGGTGTTAAAACAATCAGAGCATCTCTTCATCACAGGCAAACCTCTTGTTCGGTATGTGTAACTGGCTGTAAGGGAGTCAGGCGCAGGAGAGCAGAAGTTGGGTAGACAAAGGAACCTTTTATTTTGGCAAACAAAACGCATGGCACTAAGAACACTAAACAACAATATGGGTTTGACATAACCCAGCGCAAACCAGTCTAGCGTGCACATACACGAAACAACAAACAATTCCACACACAGACATGGGGGGGACAGAGGGTTATATACACGTCTAATACTGAGGGAATTGAAACCAGGTGTGTAGGAAAACAAGACAAGACAAATGGAAAAATGAAAGGTTGATCGGCGATGGCTAGAAAACCGGTGACGTAGACCGCCGAACGCCGCCCGAACAAGGAGAGGGACCGACTTCGGCGGAAGTCCTGACACCTCTCCCCATTTTTACAACAATAGAATCAATAATGCTTTGACCATGACAGTTTACAATCTAACATAAAACCAAGAAGTTGAGTCTCTTTTACGTGCTCATTAGCCACATTATTGAACTGAGGTCCAGGACCTAGTGTGTGATTTGTACCAAATTACAATGCTTTGGTTTTAGATATGCTCAGAACTAGTTTATTCCTAGCCACCTATTCTAAAACTGACTACACCTCTTTGTTTAGGGTTGCAGTGATTTCACTAGCTGTGGGTGCTGGCATATATAGTGTTGAATCATTTTTTAAAATGCTAATGGTAGATCATTAGTAAAAATAGAGAACAGTAAAGGGCCAAGACAGCTCCCTTGTAGAAGACCACACTGGACATGTTTTACATTAGAGAAGTTTACATTAAAGAAAACCCTCTGTGTTCTATTAGATAGATAGCTCTCTATCCATCTGGATAACACATACATTTTTTCAATAACAATTTGATTGGTCAGCTCTTAGAGCCAGCAAAGGGAGCTTTACTGTTTTTGGGTAGCGGAATGGCTTCCGTCCAGGTCTGTGGAAACTTTTCTCCAGGCTCAGATTAAAGATGTGGCAAATAGGAGTGGCAATGTAGTCCACTACCATCCTCAGTAGCTTCCAATCTAGGTTGTTAAAACCAGGTGGTTTGTCATTATTGATGGACAGCAATAATTTTTCCACCTCTCCCACTCTAACTTTACAAACTTCCAAATGACAATGCTTTTCTTTCATTATTAGGCATTTTCTGCATGAATATGACAGCTCAGTTTGTTGTTGGAATTTAATGCCTAAGTTTGCCAACTTTGCCAATGAAATAGTCATTAACATAATTGGCAATATCAAAAGGTACTCCAAAGCATTTTTTCCAACATATTTTATATAATTTATCTTAGTTTCATAATACAAATTTGTATTATTTTTGGTCCGTTTAGTAACATAATTTTCTCAATTTACAATATGTCTGCCAATCAGAGGTGAAGCCAGACTTATTTGCCACTCCTTTTGCTTTATTTCTCTTAACCATACAGCTTTTTTCTATTCCTCATCAATCCATGGGTCCTTAACAGTCAGTTTATTAATAGGTGCATGCTTACACTCTATTGTAGGTTTAGGACTGGAATAAGAATCATAGGCCCTGGAGCTTTGTTTTATTCTTATAGGCAAATCCGTTAACTTCAGTAGCAGTGCGTGGTAAGCGTATTGTTGAAGAAAAAGCCCCTTTATAATAAAGCCATAATAACAATGGCAATGTGGCATTTCATGCATTTCTTCGTCATTTACAGTGGGGAGAACAAGTATTTGATACATTGACGATTTTGCAGGTTTTCCTACTTACAAAGCATGTAGAGGTCTGTAATTGTTTATCATAGGTACACTTAGATTCCATCAGAGACGGAATCTAAAACAAAAATCCAGAAAATCACACTGTATAATTTTTAGGTAATTAATTTGCATTTTATTGCATGACATAAGTATTTGATAGATCAGAAAAGCAGCACTTAATATTTGGTACAGAAACCTTTGTTTGCAATTACAGAGATCATATATTTTCTGTAGTTCTTGACCAGGTTTGCAAACACTGCAGCAGGGATTTTGGCCCACTCCTCCATACAGACCTTCTCCAGATCCTTCAGGTTTCGGGGCTGTCGCTGGGCAATACGGACTTTCAGCTCCCTCCAAAGATTTTCTATTGGGTTTAGGTCTGGAGACTAGCGAGGCCACTCCAGGACCTTGAGATGCTTCTTACGGAGCCACTCCTTAGTTGCCCTGGCTCTGTGTTTTGGGTCGTTGTCATGCTGGAAGACCCAGCCACGACCCATCTTCAATGCTCTTACTGAGGGAAGGAGATTGTTGGCCAAGATCTCGCGATACATGGCCCCATCCATCCACCCCTCAAAACGGTGCAGTCGTCCTGTCCCTTTTGCAGAAAAGGATCCCCAAAGAATGATGTTTCCACCTCCATGCTTCATGTTTGGGATGGTGTTCTTGGGGTTGTACTCATCCTTCTTCCTCCTCCAAACACGGCGAGTGGAGTTTAGACCAAAAAGCTCTACTTTTGTCTCATCAGACCACATGACCTTCTCCCATTCCTCTTCTGGATCATCCAGATGGTCATTGGCAAACTTCAGACGGGCCTGGACATGCGCTGGCTTGAGCAGGGGGACCTTGCATGCGCTGCAGGATTTTAATCCATGACGGCGTAATGTGTTACTAATGGTTTTCTTTGAGACTGTGGTCCCAGCTCTCTTCAGGTCATTGACCAGGTCCTGTCGTGTAGTTCTGGGCTGATCCCTCACCTTCCTCATGATCATTGATGCACCGCGAGGTGAGATCTTGCATGGAGCCCCAGACCGAGGGTGATTGACCGTCATCTTGAACTTCTTTCATTTTCTAATAATTGTGCCAACAGTTGTTGCCTTCTCACCAAGCTGCTTGCCTATTGTCCTGTAGACCATTCCAGCCTTGTGCAGGTCTACAATTTTATTTCTGATGTCTTTACACAGCTCTCTGGTCTTGGCCATTGTGGAGAGGTTGGAGTCTGTTTGATTGAGTGTGTGGACAGGTGTCTTTTATACAGGTAACGAGTTCAAACAGGTGCAATTAATACAGGTAATGAGTGGAGAACAGGACGCTTCTTATTAAAGAAAAACTAACAGGTCTGTGAGAGCCGGAATTCTTACTGGTTGGTAGGTGATCAAATACTTATGTCATGCAATAAAATGCCAATTAATTACTTAAAAATCATACAATGTAATTTTCAGGATTTTTGTTTTAGATTCCGTCTGTCACAGTTGAAGTGTACCTATGATAAAACATTACAGACCTCTACATGCTTTGTAAGTAGGAAAACCTGCAAAATCGGCAGTGTATAAAATACTTGTTCTCCCCACTGATCATGACAGAAGACATAAACAGAATATTTTTTATTACTGCAAAAATGAACGAAATGAGTGGATACTCTGACACTGACAAACTGAGATCAATTAAAACAACCTGAGCTTGAATTCGAACAATAGCCCAGGCCATTGAAGAGACACACAGAGTGTACAATATTAGGAGGAAATATACACAGTGCTTTGAAAAAGTATTTGCCCCCTTTCAGATTGTCTCCATTTTTGCATATTTTTGAGACTTGAATGTTATCAGATTTTCAACCAAAACCTAATATTAGATAAATGGAACCTGAGTTTACAAATAACAAAAAGAAAATGTACTTATTTTATTTATTCAACAAAATTATGCAACACCTAATTCCCCTGTGTGTGTCAGGTTTTAGGGAAGATCCAGATGCAGACAGTGTCGAAGTAACAAAAGTGTATTACTAGAACCGTTGGCAGGCAAAACAACAGGTCAAGGGCAGGCAGAGGTCAGTCATCCAGATCAGAGTCAAAAGGTACAGAACGGCAGGCAGTCTCAGGGTCAGGGCAGGCAGAGGTCAATAATCCAGTGTGGTGTGACAAGGTATAGAATGGCAGGCAGGCTCAGGGTCAGGAGAGCCAGAAATGTCAAAATTGGAAAAACTAGAACACAGGAACTAGAACAAAAACAGGAGCAAGGGGGAAAACGCTGGTAGGCTTGACGAACAAAATGAATTGGCAACAGACAAACAGAGAACACAGGTATAAATACACTAGGGATAATGGGGAAGATGGCGGACACCTGGAAGGGGGTTGGAGAAAAGCACAAAGACAGGTGAAACAGATCAGGGTGTGACAGTATCCCCCACTAGGGGTGCCACATCGTGTCCTGCCTGGGCACATACCAGGTTGACCGGGGTGCCGGTGTTGGAAATCAGCGACGAGGCCTGGATCCAAGATGTCCCTAGCGCGGACCCAGCACCTCTCCTCCGGGCCATAACCCTCCCAGTCAACCAAGTAATGGAATCCCCTGCCCCAAGGTCCACCTATCTGAGTGACTATTGGCTTACATCAATCCCGGAGCAAACATAAATTATTCCGGAGCTAGCCAGCTGAAGAGTTCCATCAGCCACTCCTGGGCTACAATCACCGATCTAGACCTGTTTTACTGCTGATACGGAGCCCCACCGGGCCTTCACGACTGGACTACCGATGTTATCTGCCCGAGGGAGTTATCCAACCTGCCCCTCCGTCGCGACGTTACCTGAACGCCCATCTGCAGCCCGCTAATCGTTAGCTGTCTTATTGGATGCTATCTGAATAGGTCTATCGGACAATTTTATTGGGTCACTATAACTATATCTATTTTGCCAATTGGATTGATCCCCTCTACCACACGGAACCCCACTAATCTACCGACGGAAATGCACGAGGTGGCTAAAAACAGACCTCCATCCTCTGCCAGCTTGCTACCCATGGCCCGGCTAGCTGTCTGAATCGCCGTGACCCCAACCAACCTCACTACTCACTGGACCCTTATGATCACTCGGCTAAGCATGCCTCTCCTTAAAATGACATTTTCTAGTAATATTTATGTCCGTTACATTATGCTAATTAGTGTCAGTCGATGATTACGCTCCAGGATCCTGGATGGGGAGTATCAAGAGTTAACAACCCTCCAAACGAGCTTCAATGCCATACAGCTGTCCTTCCGTGGCCTCCAACTGCTCTTAAATACAAGTAAAACTAAATGCATGCTTTTCAACGGATCACTGCCTGCACCTGCCCGCCCGTCCAGCATCACTACTCTGGACGGTTCTGAATTAGAATATGTGGACAACTACAAATACCTAGGTAGCTGGTTAGACTGTAAACTCTCCTTCCAGACTCATATCAAACATCTCCAATCCAAAGTTAAATCTAGAATTGGCTTCCTACTTCACAACAAAGCATCCTTCACTCATGCTACCAAACATACCCTCGTAAAACTGACCATCCTACTGATCCTCAACTTCGGCAATGTCATATACAAAATAGCCTCCAATACCCTACTCAATAAATTGGATGCAGTCTATCACAGTGCCATCACCAAAGCCCCATATATCACAGTGCTTTTGTCACCAAAGCCCCATATACTACCCACCACTGCGACCTGTACGCTCTCGTTGGCTGGCCATCGCTTCATACTCGTCGCCAAACCCACTGGCTCCAGGTCATCCCTGCTCGGTAAAGTCCCCCCTTATCTCAGCTCGCTGGTCACCATAGCAGCACCCACCTGTAGCATGCGCTCCAGCAGGTATATCTCTCTGGTCACCCCCAAAACCAATTCCTCTTTGGCCGCCTCTCCTTCCAGTTCTCTGCTGCCAGTGACTGGAACGAACTACATAAATCTCTGAAACTGGAAACACTTATCTCCCTCACTAGCTTTAAGCACCAGCTGTCAGAGCAGCTCACAGATTACTGCACCTGTACATAGCCAATCTATAATTTAGCCCAAACAACTACCCCTTCCCCTACTGTATTTATTTATTTATTTTGCTCATTTGCACCCCATTATCTCTATTTCTACTTTGCACATTCTTCCACTGCAAATCTACCATTCCAGTGTTTTACTTTCTATATTGTATTTACTTTGCCACCATGGCCTTTCTTTTGCCTTTACCTCCCTTATCTCACCTCATTTGCTCACATTGTATATAGACTTATTTTTCTATTGTATTATTGACTGTATGTTTGTTTTACTCCATGTGTAAATCTGTGTTGTTGTATGTGTCGAACTGCTTTGCTTTATCTTGGCCAGGTCGCAATTGTAAATGAGAACTTGTTCTCAACTTGCCTACCTGGTTAAATAAAGGTGAAATAAAACCTTCAGGAGACGCCTCACCGTGTATGGCGGTTGGCCGTCAATGAGACGGAGGAGAGGCGTGGGCCTGGAAACAGGAGACAAAGGACTGTGAGACATGGGTTTGATTCTAGACACATGAAAGTTGAGATGTATACAGAGGGTATAGGGCAACAGAAGATTAACAGCAAAGGGGCTACTGACCTTGGAGATGGGGGAAGAGCCGATTAAAACTTGTTAAGGATAGGGGGCAGTATTTCCCCTTTGGATGAATTGCGTGCCCATAGTGAACTGCATCAAAATCTGTCCTAAATTGCTAATATATGCATATTATAATTAATATTGGATAGAAAACACTCTGAAGTTTCTAAAACCGTTTGAATTATGTCTGTGAGTATAACAGAATTCACAGGGCAGGCAATCTTGCAAACTAGTTTTGAAATCATGAAAGTTGGGGCAACTTTGACGTACGTCATTGCCCCCTCCCTTCCCAACAAGTTATGGATCTGGAAACACTTCCTATGTCTTCCACTAGATGTCCTCATTTAGTAGAAAGTGTAATGGAGCATTTGCTGTGAACTTTGACCTAATGGGAAGGAAAGTGCAAGAGTGTCGCAAAAGATTAATGTGCTTGAAGGCGCGTATGCTTTGGAGTGCTTCGTCTATTCAAATCAGCCTCAGATGAACTAGGATGTCCTGGTTGGAATGCCATTCGATGTGTATGATTATAACGTCCTGAAGATTGATTCTGCACTTAGTTTGACCAGTTTCGTCGACCTGTAATATGTAATTTGGAATTTATTATCCTGGACCAGAAGTAATTTTTTGGGCATTTGAGCTGAAAGTGGTAGCAGATGCTGCTACATGGACACTAGAATTGAACATCATGAAACAAAATGATTCCTTGCACTACATTCTGATCGAAGATCATCAAAGGTAAGGGAATATTTATGTTGTAATTTTGTATTTCTGTTGACTCATAGCGACATAGCGGAGAAATATTGTTACGTCTGAGCGCTGTCTCAGATTATTGCAATGTTAGGCTTTTTCCGTAACGTTATAAAAAAATGTGACACAGCGGTTGCATTAAGAACCAGTGTATCTTTTTAATTATATGTGGAACATGTATCTTTAGTCAAAGTTTATGATGAGTATTTCTGTTATCTGGCGTAGCGTTCTATAATTCCTCCGGACATTTTGGAGGATTTTCTGAACATGGCGTCAATGTAAACCGAGATTTATGGATATAAAATGCATATTATCGAACAAAACATAAATGTACTGTGTAACATGTCATATGACTGTCATCTGATGAAGATTTTCAAGAGGTTAGTGAATGATTTTTAAAAAAATCCTGCTTTTGTCATTTTATATTTTGTGGTACAAAATGGCTACGTTTTCTCTTTGTTTTGGTGGTGGTCTAACATAAATATATGCTGTGTTTTCGCTGTAAAACATTTTAAAAATCTGACACGCTGGGTAGATGAACAAGGTGTTTATCTTTCATTTGAGGTATTGGACTTGTTAATGTGTGGAGGTTAAATATTTCTAAGAATATTTTTGCATTCCCTGCGCCACCGTTTCAGCTGAACGGGGGGGTGTAGTTCCTGTAGGGGAACCCATAGGCTTAACTTAACTGGGGGGAAGATTTGCGGGACTCCACCCGGAGGGTCAGATCGAGACGATACCGGGGAGCTGGGGTCCTGGTGGTGGTCCTTGCAGGAACATGTCGAACAGAGCTTCCGGGTTCCAGGCACTCTCAGCTGAGAACGTGTGGAAATCCACCGCATAATCTGCCACACTGCGGGAGTCTTGCCGATGGTGGAGTAACTTCCGGGCAGCCTCTGGAGCATCGAAAAGTTTCTTTACATCTGCCACAAACTCCTCCAGACTGAAGTATACTGCCATAGCTGAGACGAGAGCCCTGCCGGACATCAGCGTGAAGAGGTCCACTATCTTAGAGTGGTCAGTGGTGAAGAAGGAGGGCTACAGCTCGATGACGAGGGAACACAGAGTGAGAAGTGTCTGACAGGTGCCCGACTCTCCATCGAAGCGTTCCCGGGGGAGGTAAGTGGGGTTCCCTGGAAACCGGTTGCTAACAGCCGGGTTACTGATCGGCTGCCTAACAGACAACCCGCAGAATAGCTCCAGCAATGTGTTCAATGCTTGGTCATGGCGTTCGGCCAAGGTCTGGAACCCTTCCATAAGACCATGAACAACTCCTCGATCCTTCGAATGGTGGCTCCTTGGGAGGAGATGGCATTGCAGAGCTGGTCCAAATCTGCTGGGTCAGTCATGGTACTATCACGTTTTAGGGAAGACCCAGCTGCAGACAATATCAAAGTAACAAAAGTTTATTACTAGAACAGGGGGCAGGCAAAACGACAGGTCAAGGGTAGGCAGAGGTCAGTAATCCAGATCAAAAGTCCAAAAGGTACAGAAGAGCAGGCAGCCTCAGTGTCAAATTCTCTGTCCTCTTCGAGCTCATATTAGTGTCATTTACCTCATGACACTTCCGTCGATCCATGTTTCAGTTTCGTTTTGTTTTGTCTGTATTACACACACACCTGGTTTCAATTACATATCACGTTCCTTATTTAACCCTCTGGCATACATTCCTGTTCTGTCCGTGATTGTTTATGTCGTTAGTGTGTTATGTGCTGGTGTTTTTGTATGTTCCTATTTGGAATTTTGCTTGATATTTTGAGTAAACTCCGTTATGTTACTCAATACCTGTGTCCTGCGCCTGACTCCGCTATAACTCTGCACCCAATCGCTGACAGAATCACGGACCTTTCAAATGGAGTCAGCAGGTACAGCCAGCCCTTCTCTCCCAGTAGAGGAGCACGTTCAGCAGCACACAACCATGTTAAACAGGCTAGGGACAGCCATGGATGCCGTGTTGCAAACAATGGACAAATGGGAGAGAGGAGGCTTTCCTGTCAATCCTACTTCATCACCTCCGCCCGCACCTCAACCTACACCGATGTCCACCCCTCTGTCGTCAGGACCCAGTGGGATTCGGATCTCGCTCCCGGAAGCGTATGACGGATCAGTTGCCAGGTGCCAGGGGTTCCTACTCCAGCTGGAGCTCTACCTGGCAGTTGTTCGGCCGGCCCCTTCCGGACGCGAGAGAGTGAGCGCCCTCATCTCCTGCCTGACTGGAAAAGCACTGGAGTGGGCCAACGCCATCTGGGGAAGGGAAGGCCCGACTCTGGATGACTACGAGGACTTCTCCCAGTTTTTGATCACCCACCTGAAGGGAGAGCTGTGGGAGAGAGATTGTTTCATCTGAGACAGGGGATGAGGAGCGCTCAAGAGTTCGCACTGGACTTCAGAACTCTGGCAGCTGGTGCGGGATAGAGTGAGCAGGCCCTGATCGACCACTACAGGTGTAGTTTACGAGAGGACGTTCATAGGGATCTAGCCTGCAGGGACACTGCTCTCGACCTGGACCAGCTGGTGGACTTGTCTATCCGGCTGGATAACCTGTTGGCCTCCCACAGACATCTGGATCAGGGTCCGCCCGTTCCATTTCCCAGCACCTTGGATCCCACACCGATGGAGTTAGGAGGGGCTGCTATGAGGGGGACCGGACGGAGGACCATTCCCTGCACCAACTGTGGCCGCAGAGGGCACACTGCTGGTCGGTGCTGGGGTGGTTCTCCAGGAGGTTGAGGTAGTAGGCGGAGCACTGGTGGGTCATCCCAGGTGAGTAGGCACACAACTCACCCAGAGCCCCCTGTTGCACACATGTGGTTACCTATAGAATTTCCTGAGTTTTCCCCACATTCCCAGCATAAGGCACTAGTAGATTCAGGCGCAGCTGGGAACTTTATTGACCGCTCCTTAGCACATAGATTAGGGATTCCTATTGTTCCTGTTGATGTTCCCTTCCCTGTACATGCCTTAGATAGTCGTCCTTTGGGGTCGGGGCTAATTGGAGAGGTCAGAGCGCCCATTGCTATGAGAACGCAGGGGTGTCACGAGGAGAGAATTAGTCTCTTCCTGATCGACTCTCCTGCATTTCCTGTTGTATTGGGTCTTCCTTGGTTGGCCTCTCATGATCCTATTATTTCATGGCAACAGAGGGCTCTCAAGGGATGGTCCTGTCAGTGTTCAGGGATGTGTGTAGGTGTTTCCTTAGGTGCCACTATGGTGGAAAGTCCAAACCAAGTTTCCACCATGCACATTCCCCCTGAATATGCCGATTTGGCACTCACCTTCTGTAAAACGAAGGCGACTCGATTATTTCCCCATCGACAGGGGGATTGTGCGATAGATCTCTTGGTAGAAGCTGCACTTTCCAGGAGTCACGTGTATCCTCTGTCACAGGAGGAGACGGTGGCTATGGAGACATATGTCACCGAATCTCTGGGACAGGGATACATTCAACCTTCCATTTCACCTGTCTCCTCGAGTTTCTTTTTTGTGAAGAAGAAGGATGGAGGTTTGCGCCCGTGTATTGATTATCGAGGTTTAAATAAGATCACGGTAAAATACAGTTATCCGCTACCGCTCATAGCCAGTATGACCGAGTCATTACAAGGGGCGCGCTTCTTCACAAAATTGGACCTCAGGAGCGCTTACAACCTGGTGCGTATCCGGGTGGGAGATGAGTGGAAGACAGCATTTAGCACCACTTTTGGGCATTATGAGTACCTCTTCATGCCGTACGGGTTTTAATGAATGCTCAATCCGTCTTCCAATCCTTTGTAGATGAGATTTTCAGGGATCTGCACGGGCAGGGTGTAGTGGTGTATATAGATGACATTCTAATATACTCCGCTACATGCGCCGAGCATGTGTCCCTGTACGCAGGGTGCTTGGTAGACTGTTGGAACATGACCTGTAAGTCAAGGCTGAGAAATGTCTGTTCTTCCAACAGTCCGTCTCCTTCCTAGGGTACCGCTTTTCAATCGTCAACGTCACCGGCTTTCTAGTCACCATCGATCTATGTTTCAGTTTTGTTTTGTTTTGTCTGTATTACACACACATCTGGTTTCAATTACATATCATGTTCCTTATTTAACCAGATGGATTTAGGGGGCGCAATTTTAATTTTTGGATGAAAAACGTTCCCGTTTTAAACAAGATATTTTGTCACGAAAAGATGCTCGACTATGCATATAATTGACAGCTTTGGACAGAAGACACTCTGACGTTTCCAAAACTGCAAAGATATTGTCTGTGAGTGCCACAGAACTGATGTTACAGGCGAAACCCAGATAAAAATCCAACCAGGAAGTGCCGCATTTTTTGAAACCGCCTCATGCCAATGACTCCTTATATGGCTGTGAATGAGCTACGAATGAGCTTACATTTTCCACGTTTTCCCCAAGGTGTCTACAGCATTGTGACTTCTTTTTAGGCATTTCCCTTGAAGAATGGCTGTAAGGGACCATATATGGCATGTGGTCACATGGTGTCTCCCGCAGAAAACCTTGCGTAAAATACTGAGGTAGCCATTTTTCCAATCGCTTCTTATGAGAAACCAACTGCCTCGACGGATATATTATCCAATATATTTGTTAAAAACACCTTGAGGATGGATCCTAAACAACATTTGCCGTGTTTCTGTCGATATTATGGAGCAAATTTGGAAAAAAGTTTGGCGTTATAGTTGTAGCATTTTAGGGTCGATTTCTCAGCCAAGCATGATGAACAAACGGGAGCTATTTCGCCTACAAAAATAATATTTTTGGAAAAAAGGAACATTTGCTATCTAACTGGGAGTCTCCTGAGTGAAAGCATCTGAAGTTCTTCAAAGGTAAATGATTTAATTTGGTTGCTTTTCTTATTTTCGTGAAAATGTTGCCTGCTGCCAGCAGAGCCTAGCATAGCATTATGCCATGATAAACTTACACAAATGCTTGTCTAGCGTTGACTGTAACACATATTTTGAAAATTTGAGATGACAGTGTTGTTAACAAAAGGCTAAGCTTGTGTTTTAATATATTTATTTATTTCACTTCATTTGCAATTTTCATGAATAGGAAAAGTTTATAGGGGTATTTATGTCCGTTGTGTTATGCTAATGCTTTTGAGGCTATGATTACGCTCCCGGATACGGGTTTGCTCGTCGCAAAAGGTTAACCCTCTGGTATACATTCCTGTTCTGTCCGTGATTGTTTATGTCGATAGTGGTTGTGTTATGTGCTAGTGTTTTTGTATGTTCCTATTTGGAATTTTGCTTGATATTTTGAGTAAACACCGTTATGTTACTCAATACCTGTGTCCTGTGCCTGACTCCGCTATAACTCTGCACCCAATCGCTGACGGAAATATTGAATTGTTTGTGCGACAAAACAAACCCAGGCAAGACATAATGTAAACAAACCTAGCCAAGACGTTATAACATGCTCTTTCTGAGAGTTCTAATTGTGTGACTGTCAGTGACTGACATAATAAGTGAAAAACTGCTGATGCATAACTCAATTTCGAAATTGCACCCTGTGTATTCTACTATTCTAACATGCTGACTAGACCGGAAACGTGTGTGCATCTGCGTGCACCATCGCGCATGTTGATTTTGTCCATCCACACCAGACTCGATCAGGACACGCAGGTTAAAATATCGAAACAAACTCGCCATTTAGCTGTCTAGCTTGCTGTTTCTAGCTAATTTGTCCTGGGATATAAACATTGTAGTGGAGCGGGTTGAGAGTTTCAAGTTCCTTGGCGTCCACATCCCCAACAAATGATCATGGTCCAAACACACCAAGACAGTCGTGAAGAGGGCACGACAACACCTTTTCCCCTCGACAACACCTTTCCCCCTGAAAACATCAAAATGAACTTGCCATTTAGTTAGCTAGCTTGCTGCTGCTATTCCTGGGATATAAACATTGGGTTGTTATCTCCCGTCTGTCCTGAGCTGCCAGAGTCTCCCGTCTGTCCTGAGCTGCCAGAATCGCCGTCCGTCAGGAGCTGCCAGAGCCGCCCGTCAGTCAGGAGCTGCCAGAGCCGCCCATCAGTCAGGAGCTGCCAGAGCAGAGCAGGTGTTTTTGTGTTTGACCTGGTATGGTTCTCAATCAGATGCAGGTGTCGTTAGTTGTCTCTGATTGAGAATCATACTTAGGTAGCCTTTTCTCACCTGTGTGGTGTGGATGATTATTTTCTGTTCAGTGTTTTTTCAGCACCATACAGGACTGTTCGTTTGTCGTTTTCTTGTTTTGTTTCTGTTTTCAATTACTTTATTAAAGAATATGGACACTTACCATGCTGCTCATTGGTCCTCCTCTTCTTCCACCTACGACGAACGTTACACACCTCTCCCTGGGAGAACTGCAAACTGTCCTTAAGGTCCTGGACCTATCTGGTCAGATTGTCCTTTCTTTTGTTAGTTGTAACAAATAATTGAATTGTTTGAAGGTGTGTGACAAGAAGAGGAAAACACATCTTCAGATCATAGTCATTTTAGATTTTAATCTGCCTTTTTCAGGAAGGCAGCCAACATCCATTACAGAATATGTACAGAACACAGAACACAGACAACATTACAAAATACTATATTATATACAGTGACAGTCAACTCCTGATAAGTGAAAATTCACAAACAGTCTACCCACTAAACCAAGAGATGATTTGGAAAAACGACACATCACCAGTCATTCTGACAGTGTTTACTAAACGGGCTGATGAAGATATAAAATGGCTTTCTCTGAGATTTGTTTCTGACACTGTAATGGAACTCTGCTTAAAAAGCATCAAAACCTGGGATTTGTATTTGTTGTAATGTGTGACATACATGTGCTACAGGTCTCGGATCACTTGTGAATCAGGTGAGGGGGAGAAAAGAGGGAACAGGGAGGCCAGAAGGGGAGGAAATAGGAGAAGAAAGCTGGGGAGAATAGCTAAATCCATACAGAGGAGTGGGGGAATGAACGACAATATTAGAGGAGAGGAGAGAGAGAGGAGAGGAGAGGAGAGGAGAGGGAGAGGAGAGGAGAGGAGAGGAGAGGAGAGGAGAGGAGAGGAGAGGGAGGAGAGGAGAGGAGAGGAGAGGAGAGGAGAGGAGAGAGGAGAGGAGGTGAAAAAAAGAGTGACTAGGGTAGGAGAGCATAATGAGCAGGAGAAAAGAAGAGGATGAATAAGGAAAAGGGGTGAGAGGAGAGGACAAAAAAAGAGAGTAAAGAAGGAGAATAAAGGAGAGGAGAGTAGGAGTGGGTCAGCCAGCTATGGCAAGCAGTAGTAATTGTATCTCTCGCTCTCTCTGTTTCTCTCCCTTTCTCTCTACCCCTTCCCCACTCTCTCTCCTCTCTCCCTCTTTACCCCCACTCTCTCTACTCCTTTTCTCTCTCTCTGTCTCCCATTTTCTGTCTCTCTCCCGCTTCTCCCCCCTCTCTCCCTCCCACCCTCTGTCTTTCCAGCAACCATTTATCATCACCAGCAAAGAAAAACAGAAGAGTCTGTTGTCTCTGAGCCAGAGCAAACAGTGATATTCAACCTCCCCCACCACTCTCTCCCTCCTCTCTCCACGGTTCCTCTGGCTCCAGTCCATAGTCAAACATACATACAGTACACACACACACACACACCTGACACACACCAGCAGGTCACAGGAAAACACAGGGATATTCAATCAGGGTACAGACCCATTGTTCCCAGACTGGTGTAGACACATTATAACATAAGGCTATTCATTTGGCAAATCTGATCATAATTCTATACTCCTGATTCCTGCTTACAAGCAAAAACAAAAGCAGAAAGAAGCAGTGACTTGCTCAATACGGAAGTGGTCAGATGACGTGGATGCTATACTGCAGGACTGTTTTGCTATCACAGACTGGAATATGTTCCGGGATTCGTCGAATGGCATTGAGGAGTATACCACCTCAGTCACCGGCTTCATCAGTAGGTGCATCGACAACGTGTCCCCCCACAGTGACCGTACGAACATATCCCAACCAGAAGCCATGGATTACAGGTAACATCCGCACTGAGCTAAAGGCTAGAGCTGCCGCTTCAAGGAGCGGGACACTATTCTGGACGGTTATAAGAAATCCTGCTATGCCCTCAGATGAACCGTCAAACAGGCAAAGCATCAATACAGGACTAAGATTGAATCCTACTACACCGGCTCTGAAGCTTGTTGGATGTGGCAGGGCTTCCAAACTATTACCAACTACAAAGGTAAACCCAGCCGTGAGCTGCCCGGTACCTCGAGCCTACCAGACAAACTAAATGCCTTTTATGCTCGCTTCGGGGCAAGCAACACTGAAGCACGCATGAGAGCACCAGCTGTTCTGGACAACTGTGTGATTACGCCCTCCGTAGCCGATGTGAGCAAGACCTTTGAACAGGTCAGCTTTCACAAGGCATCGGGGCCAGACGGATTACCAGGACATGTACTCAGAGCATGCACAGACCAACTGGCAAGTGTCTTCACTGACATTTTCAACCTCTCCCTGACCGAGTCTGTAATACCTACATGTTTCAAGCAGACCACAATAGTCCCTGTGCCCAAGAAAGCGAAGGTAACCTGCCTAAATGACTACCGCCCTGTAGCACTCACGTCAGTAGTTTACATCAACACCATAATTCCGGAAACCCTAGACCTACACCAATTCGCAACCCCCCCCCAACAGTACCACAGATGACGCAAACTCAATCACACTCCACACTAACCTTTCCCAGCTGGACAAAAGGAACACGTATGTAAGAATGTTGTTCATTGACTACAGCTCAGCGTTCGACACCATACAGCCCACAAATCTCATCACTAAGCTTAGCATCCTGGGACTAAACACCTCCCTCTGCAACTGGATCCTGGACTTCCTGACGGAATACCCCCAGATGGTAAGGGTAGGCAACAACACATCTGCCACGCTGATCCTCAACACGGGGGCACTCAGGGGTGCGTGCTTAGTCCCCTCCTGTACTCCCTGGCCAAGTACGACTCCAACACCATCATTAAGTTTGTTGATGACACAATAGTGGTTGGCCTGATCATTGACAACGATGAGACAACCTATAGAGAAGAGGTCAGAGACCTGGCAGTGTGGTGCCAGGACAACAGCCTCTCCCTCAACGAGAGCAAGACAAAGGAGCTGATCGTGGACTACAGGAAAATGCGAGCCGAACATGCCCCCATTCACATCGATGGGGCTGTAGTGGAGCGGCTCGAGAGTTTCAAGTACCTTGGTGTCCACATCACCAACAAACTATCATGGTCCAAACTCACCAAGACAGTCATGAAGAGGGAACGACAACACAATTTCCCCCTCAGGAGACTGAAAAGTTTTGGGTCCCCAGATCCTCATAAAGTTCTACAGCTGCATCATCGAGAGCATCCTGACCAGTTCCATCACCACCTGGTATGGTAACTGCTCGGCATCTGAACATAAGGCACTACAGAGGGTAGTGTGTACAGCCCAGTACATCACTGGGGCCAAGCTTCCTGCCATCCAAGACCTACATACTAGGCGGTGTCAGAGGAAGGCCCAAAAAATGGTCAAAGTCTCCAGTCACCCTAGTCATAGACTGTTCTCTCTGGTACCGCACGGCAAGCGGTACCAGAGCTCCAAGTCTAGGTACAAAAGACTCCTTAACAGCTTCTACCCCCAAGCCATAAGACTGCTGCACAATTAATCAAATGGCCACCGGACTATTTACATTGACCCCCCTTGTTTTTACACTGCTGCTACTCGCTGTTTATTATCTATGCATAGTCACTTCACCCCTACCTACATGTACAAATTACCTCGACTAACCTGCACCCCCGAACATTGACTTGGTACCTGTAACCCTGTATTTAGCCTCGTTATTGTTATTTTACTGTGTTACTTTGACTTAATTTTTTACTTCAGGTTATTTAGTAAATATTGTAACTATTTTTTTAACTGCATTGTTGGTTAAGGGCTCGTAAGTAAGGATTTCATGTAAGGTCTACACCTGTTGTATTCGGCGCATGTGACAAATAAGATTGTATTAGATTTGATTTGACTGTGTTTGTGTAAGTGTGTCTCTCTCGCTCTGTTCTTAATGTGTGTATACTTGAATGTTCTTCATTCAGTTCCTTGCATGTCTTTGTCTTGAAACTGACGTTGTGTGCACTTAACTGACTTGCTGACAAAGAGCAAGCATAAATAACATATCTAAATTAGAATTGCACTGCATTTAGTAACATTATGTGTTCTCAAATACAGTTTTATCGTGAAAATAGACCAAGCTGTTGTTTTGAGAACATTTCACAAACTTTTTGGAAACGTTCACGGAACCCCCTGAAAACCCTAGAATTGCTGTACTGGGTTGGTAATGGTGGTGGGCCAGCTAAGAACCCGTTAGGGAGCAGGTAACCCAGCCACGCCTCGGGGCCCCATGCTGACAATGCTCATTTAACGTTCACAGGTCATTAATGACATGTAATAAAGGACATGTAAACACATCTGTTCACACTGTGTTACAAGACAATAAAGGGTTAAACTATGGCCATAAAACACCAGGCTCTCAGGTGCAGTAAAGGTTCGCTATTATCAGACCATTGACCGTCGCAACACAATCAGAGCCCAGTAGTAAGAGCCACAAGAGTCTGGAATTAACCATCTGAAATCTGCATGTAAATATATGGTCCAAGCACAAAGCCAGATATCTGGGTGGAGCTCCTTTTCAAACGCCCCGCATGGGCTCACAAAGCATTAGAGTTATTTCCCCCTGTGAGTCTGAAATCTTAGTTTGGCAATGCATTTTTCCATCACACTTGCACACACAAACACTCATACACACAGCCATCGTCCACCAGAGGCTCCTCAATGTAGAGATTAGCAGTATACTGAGCCTCAGAAACGCACCTCAAAAGTTTTCCTGTCCAGAGAATTTAACACTGAGCAATATGTTTTTGTTATTGATGACCCCCATAATTGGAATAAATCATGAACCATATCACCTAAACTGTAATACTGTATTTCGATACTGTTATATTGTAAGGTTGTAATATGTAAATATGCACATGCGTAAGTGGTGGCCTTACTAAAAAAGGTGGGTGTCAAACCAAAAGAGCAGGTCAGATTGGAATGTTCATAGGGACTGAGTGCCACGTGTCCTCAACTCGTTAACCAGACCAGAGAATACCCAGAACAGATGGGCAGGGTGGCAGAATGAAGGCCCGGGAAAGAAGGGAGGTGAAAATGGGATCATGATGCCTGATTAAAACAACCTCTAGGATGCAATGACAGAAGTGGTGAAACTGCCCCTCGACACCCATTTACATTATGTTGTGTCTGTTTGCATTGCACGCAGGCACACATAAATACATGTGTGTGAACAATACCACCAGCAACATATGACACACACACACACACACACACATTTACATGCCCGTAAGTGAATGCACACACACACAAACTCACAAACACACTCACACTCTACAACCAATTCAATAGACTTAAGGACTGAGAAATCCACCTTGAAAATCATAAAAGTGAAAAAGCTACATTACATAAAACGCTACAGGCATTTCTGGCACGCTCCTCTTTTTCCATGGCAGGTACATGAATAATTGAAAAATCAGAAGCTGGCAACATCTCAAGGCTGAAGCAGCAGCACACGTGTTTCTAATACAGCTCACATGTATAGAGAGAAAAGACAAAGAGAGAGGGAGAGGAGGACAAGGACTGATGAAAAAGCAATGGAGCTTTTTTGATGCCCTATATTACATAGTCAGTATGCACCTCTGCAGGTACTTCAATGCATGGCAGTCTCACCAGCCTTGTGCAAACTTGGTAATGCAAAGCTGCTCAACCATTCTCTCTCTTTTCCTCTCTCCACGAGAATGAGAGATCTGGGGCAGTGAGGAGAGAGCCAAAAACAGAGAGCAGAGACCTGACCCAACTTGCTTTCATTCAGCCTCCCAGAGTTGTTTTTGCCAAAACGCCGGAGGGGTGTGGGGGTGAGGTAGAGAGAGAGAGAGAAGGGTGTAGTGTAGATAGGAGGGTGGGGGTTGTTAGTGGAGGATGTGAGTGCAGGGGGCGGGTGGACGAACAATAGACATTTGTTCGGCAACATATTACTTTACAGCGGTTTGTGAAAATGAGAGCAGTAGAGGTGCACTTTCTGCAAGGCTGCCCCTCTCTCTCTCTCCTTCTGATGAAAAAGTGCTGAAAGCAAGAGTGATAGTGAGAGAGAGAGAGATAGAGAGGGGGGAGTAGGGTCCTTGACTGAGAGATATGCCACTTTACAGCACTGTTTACAAACCCTGACAGAAATTGTGAAGGTTGTGCCAACTTGGATGAATAGCACGACTGTGTGGGTGTGTCAGTCCTAGGGGTATACTTTAGCAGGTGTGCCATGCAGTGAGAGACTCTACACGCTGACTGTTGCAGATATTTCTGTGTATGATAATTGACTATACAGGTGGGACTGTGCAGGTCTTTCCCTGAAGGATTAAAGGGATACTTCATAATGTTGGCAATGAGGCCCATTATCTACTTCCTCCGTCAGATTAACTCGTGGATACCATTTGTACGTCTCTGCGTGCAGTTTGAAGGAAGTTGCTAACTAGCGTTACCACAATTTCTAACTAGCATTAGCACAATGACTGGAAGTCCATGGTAACTGCTAGCATGCTAACTTTAGTTTCCATTAGTTACATTAGTTACCATTAGCTCGCAAAACTAACTCTAACTTCATTCATATTGGATGCAGAAACACAAATGGTATCCAAGCGTTCATCTGACTCTGGAAGTAGATACATGGCTTCATTGCCAAAATCCCAAAGTATCCCTTTAACTGCTGGCATTACTGTGAAGGCTTGTGAAAGTTTGATTTATTAATGTGTAGTTCCACAAAAAGCTATCAGGTTTCAAAGTTGTACTTCCTATGTAACACTTTGTGATTTGTGGTTGTGAATGTAATTCACACAATGCCCCTTCTGAATTATTGTGGATATTAATAATGAATATGTACATGTATAAATGTTTCAGAGGAAGCATGTAAATGCATGATGGTTTTCAGAGAATACACAAATGTATGACTGTTTAAGTCAATATTAATTTTACCAGGTGGTTGGGATCATACATGTAAGAGGTCTTGCTCAAGCAGCCATATTTTAGCATTGTGAAGAACTGTCTTTGAAGGGCATTGCAAATTAACTACATATTCATGGCTCATGGAAACACCTTTACAATCATACATTCAAATCCACACAATGTTTATTTTTTTGTCCTATATTTTATTTTGTGTCCATTTCTTTGTCATGTCCATTTCTCTCCATTGGTCAATAGTAAGTGCCTCTTTTTCTGTATAGTAAAGTGACTCTACTAAAGTTCTACTGTGTTGTGGCCAATCATTGACCCTACTCTCCAGCTGGGTCCAGAGCGGGCCCCCCAGACCCTCAGTGGTCCGGCACAGGAAGCGCTGCTCACTAGGGCTTGTCATGCCTGCTTTTTCTCCACATCTCTGGTTTCCTACCGCAAGCTCTGAACCTTTTCACCTGGATCATCGAAGCTAGCTAGCTGCTATCCGAGTGGCTACCCCCTGGCTAACATCTCTGTCCCGAAGCAAGCACCAGTGAGCTTGGAACTAGCCTATCTCCCGGCTAGCTGAAGAGGTGCATCAGCCACTCCTTGGTCTACAATACATATTTTGCCAATTGGCCTGGACCCCTTTTACTGCCGACACAGAGCCCCACCGATCCATCACGACTGGTCTACCGACGTAATCCGCCCGAGGGTCTAGCCTTGCTAGCCACGGCCCGCTCGCTGTCTATAGCATATCGGAATGTTAGCTGAAGAGGACCATCAGCCAATTTCTTGGGCTACAATATTCTTCCTCTCCCAGAAACCTGCTCATTTTACTCTCTGTTCTGAACATAATAGACGACCAGCTCTTATAGCCTTTAGCCATACCCTTATTCTACTCCTCCTCTGTTCCTCTGGTGATGTAGAGGTGAATCCAGGCCCTGCAGCGCCTAGCTCCACTCCCAATCCCCAGACACTCTCATTTGTTGACTTCTGTAAACGTAAAAGCCTTGGTATCATGCATGTTAACATTAGAAGCCTCCTCCCTAAGTTTCTTTTATTCACTGCTTTAGCACACTCTGCCAAAACGGATGTCCTAGCCGTGTCTGAATTCTGGCTTAACCCACCAAAAATCCTACAATTTCCATACCTAACTATAACATTTTACACCAAGATAGAACTGCCAAATGGAATGGAATTGCAATCTACTGCAGAGATAGCCTGCAGAGATGTGTCATACTATCCAGGTCTGTGCACCAACAATTCAAGCTTCTTCTTCTAAAAATCCACCATTCCAGAAACAAGTCTCTCTCCGTTGCCGCTAGTTATAGATCACCTTCTGCCCCCAGCTGTGCCTTGGACACCATATGTGAATTGATTGCCACCCAACTATCTTCAGAGCTTGTACTGTTAGGTGACCTAAACTGGGACATGCTTAACACCCCGGATGTCCTACAAACTAAGCTAGATGCCTTCAAACTCACACAAATGATCAATGAACCTACCAGGTACAACCCCAAATCGGTAAACACGGGCACCCTCATAGATATAATCCTGACCAACCTGCCCTCTAAATACACCTCTGCTGTCTTCAACCAGGATCTCAGCAATCACTGCCTCATTGCCTCTGTCCATAATGGGTCTGTGGTCAAACAACCACCCCTCATCACTGTCAAACACTCCCTAAATAATTTCAGCAAGCAGGCCTTTCTAATTGTCCTGGCTCAGATATTGACCTCATTCCGTCAGTAGAGGATGCCTGATTATTTTTAAAAGTGCTTTCCTCACCATCTTAAATAAGCATTCCCCATAAAAAAAATTTGAACCAGGAACTGATATAGCCCTTGGTTCACTCCAGACCTGACTGCCCTTGACCAGCACAAAAACATCCTGTGGCGTACTGCATTAGCATCGAATAGCCCCCGCGATATGCAACTTTTCAGGGAAGTTAGGAACCAATATACACAGGCAGTTAGCAAAGCAAAGGCTAGCTTTTTCAAACAGAAATTTGCCTCCTGTAGCGCAAACTCCAAAAAGTTCTGAGACACTGTAAAGTCCATGGAGAATAAGAGCACCTCCTCCCAGCTGCCCACTGCACTGAGTCTAGGAAACATTGTCACCACCTATAAATCCACAATAATTGAGAATGTCAATAAGCATTTTTCTATGGCTGGCCATGCTTTCCACAGAAACTTGCCCAAACCTCCCCCATTTCTCCTTCACCCAAATCCAGGTAGCTGAAGTTCTAAAAGAGTTGTCTGAACCCATACAAATCAGCTGGGCTAGACAATCTGAACCCTCTCTTTCTAAAATTATCTGCCCCAAACGTTGCAACCCCTATTACTAGAATGTTCAACCTCTCTTTTGTAACGTCTGAGATTCCCAATGATTGGAAAGTTGCCGCGGTCATCCCCCGCTTCAAAGGGGGAGACACTCTAGAACGAAACTGTTACAGTCCTATATCTATCCTACCCTGCCTTTCTAAGGTCTTCGAAAGCCAAGTTAACAAACAGATCACCGACCATTTCGAATCCCACTGTACCTTCTCCGCTATGCAATCTGGTTTCCGAGCTGGTCATGGGTGCACCTCAGCCACGCTCAAGGTCCTAAACAACATCATAACCGCCATCGATAAGAGACAATACTGTGCAGCTATATTCATCGACCTGGCCAAGGCTTTTGACTCTGTCAATCCCCACATTCTTATCGGCAGACTCAACAGCCTTGGTTTCTCTAATGACTGCCTCGCCTGGTTCACCAACTACTTCTCAGACAGAGTTCAGTGTGTCAAATCGGAGGGCCTGTTGTCCGGACCTCTGGCAGTCTCTATGGGGGTGACACAGGGTTCAATTCTCGGGCCGTCTCTTTTCTTTGTATACATCAATGATGTCACTCTTGCTGCTGGTGATTCTCTGATCCACCTCTATGCAGACGACACCATTCTGTATACTTCTGGCGCTTCTTTGGACACTGTGTTAACTAACCTCCAGAAGAGCTTCCATGCCATACAACTCTCCTTCCGTGGCCTCCAACTTCTTTTAAATGCAAGTAAAACAAATGCATGCTCTTCAACCGATCGCTGCCCGCACCTGCCCGCCCGCCCAGCATCACTATGGACGGTTCTGACTTAGAATATGTGGACAACTACAAATACCTAGGTGTCTGGTTAGACTGTAAACTCTCCTTCCAGAGTCACATTAATCATCTCCAATCCAAAATTAAATCTAGAATCGGCTACCTATTTCGCAACAAAGCATCCTTCACTCATGCTGCCAAACATACCCTCGTAAAACTGAATATCCTACCGATCCTTGACTTCGGCGATGTCATTTACAAAATAGCCTCCAACACTAAACTCAGAAATTTGGATGCAGTTTATCACAGTGGCATCTGTTTTATCACCAAAGCCCACATACTACCCACCACTGTGACCTGTATGCTCTTGTTGGCTGGCCCTCGCTCCAGAAGTTATATTTCACTGGTCACCCCCAAAGCCAATTCCTCCTTTGGCTGCCTTTCCTTCCAGTTCTCTGCTTCTATGCGGACATGTTATTAGTATGATGTAGAAGAACTTACAGTACATATAAATGTTATGAGCAGCAGCCGACAGAGATCATTCAGAGATCCTCACTGAACTTATGGAGAGAGTTTGCTTCACTGAAAGTAAAGGGCTGAATAATTTTGCACGCCCAAGTTTTCAGTTTTTGATTTGTTAAAAAAGTTTGAAATATCCAATAAATGTCGTTCCACTTCATGATTGTGTCCCACTTGTTGTTGATTCTTCACAAAAAAATACAGTTTTATATCTTTATGTTTGAAGCCTGAAATGTGGCAAAAGGTCGCAAAGTTCAAGGGGGCCGAATACTTTCGCAAGGCACTGTAATTGACAGCTTTGGAAAGAAAACACTCTGACGTTTCCAAAACTGCAAAGATATTATCTGTGTGTGCCACAGAACTCATGCTACAGGCGAAACCAAGATGAAACTTCAAACAGGAAATGAGCAGAATTTTTGAGGCTCTGTTTTCCATTGTCTCCTTATATGGCTGTGAATGTACCATGAACGAGCCTACACTTTCTGCCGTTTCCCCAAGGTGTCTGCAGCATTGTGACGTATTTGTAGGCATATCATTGGAAGATTGGCCATAAGAGACTACATTTACCAGGGGTCCGCCCGGTGTCCTTTGTCTAAATTGGTGCGTAATCTCCAAGCTGCACGCATTCATCCATGTGATTCAGGGGAGAGAGGAGACTTCCACGAACGATATATCATCGAAGAGATATGTGAAAAACACCTTGAGGATTGATTCTAAACAACGTTTACCATGTTTCAGTCGATATTATGGAGTTAATTTGGCAAAAAGTTCAGCGTTTTGATGACTGAATTTTCGTTTTTTTTTGGTAGCCAAACGTGATGTACAAAACGGAGCGATTTCTCCTACACAAAGAATCTTTTTGGACAAACTGAACATTTGCTATCTAACTGAGAGTCTCCTCATTGATAACATCCAAAGTTCTTCAAAGGTAAATGATTTTATTTGAATGCTTTTCTTGTTTTTGTGAACATGTTGCCCGCTCAATGCTAACGCTAAATGCTACGCTAGCTATCAATACTTTTACACAAATGCTTGTTTTGCTATGGTTGAAAAGCATATTTTGAAAATCTGAGATGACAGTGTTGTTAACAAAAAGCTAAGCTTGAGAGCTAATATATTTATTTCATTTCATTTGCGATTTTCATGAATAGTTAACGTTGTGTTATGCTAATGAGCTGCGGGGATAATTACACTCCTGGATACAGGTTTTTTTCGTAGCTAAACGTGATGAACAAAACGGAGCGATTTGTCCTAAACAAATAATCTTTTTGGAAAAACTGAACATTTGCTATCTAACTGAGAGTCTCCTCATTGAAAACATCTGAAGTTCTTCAAAGGTAAATGATTTTATTTGAATGCTTTTCTTGTTTTTGTGAAAATGTTGCATGCTGAATGCTACGCTAAATGCTACGCTATCTATCAATAATCTTACACAAATGCTTGTTTTGCTATGGTTGAAAAGCATATTTTGAAAATCTGAGATGACAGTGTTGTTAACAAAAGGCTAAGCTTGAGAGCTAGCATATTTATTTCATTTCATTTGCGATTTTCATGCATAGTTAACGTTGCGTTATGGTAATGAGCTTGAGGCTATATTCACGATCCCGGATCCGGGATGGCTAGAATCAAGAGGTTAACCCAATGATCACTGATCGTCTTGAAATCTAGCTGGGTAGATAGCCAATGAGCTGAGCTAAACGGCAATACGCCATGTTTATGTGTTGCAAGACCAACCCATGTAGTAAGCTCCAGCATAAAGAGAGTCATGCGCTATTGAATTTTCATACCGGAAGAAGCTACGCATATTACGCACTGTATTGTTTGGTGAATGCGCAGATTCAGCTGTTTATATATCAATCATTATGGCGACTAAGTCAGGGAAGTCTAGATATACAGATGTACACACAACTTTAGAATAAATTGATTGTGAAGGTGAGACAGAGATTGTTGTAGGACGCTTCATTTAGCGATTGTGGAGGAACATTTTTTGAACGGGAGAGGACATTGTTTTGGACTGGTAAGTTCTTATCATGCTAATGCCCTTGTTTGAAATTAATAATATAAAATATTATTTGTGATTTTTTATTTATTTTAGAAGCAATATAAACATTTAATGTCATTTTTTTTTACCTTTATTTTACTAGGCAAGTCAGTTAAGAACAAATTCTTATTTTCAATGACGGCCTAGGAACAGTGGGTTAACTGCCTGTTTAGGGGCAGAACGACAGATTTGTACCTTGTCGGCTCGGGGATTTGAACTTGCAACCTTTCGGTTACTAGTCCAACGCTTACTAGTCCAACGCAACCCACATGAAATAGCCTATTTGAGGCTGTTGAGGAGAGTGCAGGACCACATCAATGGCCAAAGTGAAATGGAGAAAGTAGATACAGCTGGTCTGTTGTAATATAATAAAGACAGCAATATAATAAAGACAGTAGATCTTGCTGGTCTGTCATAATATAATAGAGACAGTAGATCTAGCTGAAATGTCATAATAGAAAAGAGACAGTAGATCTAGCAGGTAATAATAATAATATAATAATATATTCAACCTTCAACTCTCTATATATATCTGTTTATTATACCTGTTGATACAGGGCTCATGTGAAACTATTCTAACTGAACATTTTCTTTCACAGTGACACTGACTCCGAATGGGAGTCTTATCCGGTGTCCTGTGTGAATTTAAGTATGCTCTTTCTAATTCTCTCTTTCTCTCTCTCGGAGGACCTGAGCCCTAGGACCATGCGTCAGGACTACCTGGCATGATGACTCCTTGCTGTCCCCAGTCCACCTGGCCTTGCCGCTGTTCCAGTTTCAACTGTTCTGCCTGTGGCTATGGAACCCTGACCTGTTCTCCGGACGTGCTACCTGTCCCAGACCTGCTGTTTTCAACTCTCTAGAGACAGCAGGAGTGGTAGAGATACTCTTAATGATCGGCTATGAAAAGCCAACTGACATTTACTCCTGAGGTGCTGACTTGCTGCACCCTCGATAACTACTGTGATTATTATTATTTGACCATGCTGGTCATTTATGAACATTTGAACATCTTGGCCATGTTCTGTTATAATCTCCACCCGGCACAGCCAGAAGAGGACTGGCCACCCTTCATAGCCTGGTTCCTCTCTAGCTTTCTTCCTAGGTTTGGCCTTTCTAGGGAGTTTTTCCTAGCCACCGTGCTTCTACACCTGCATTGCTTGCTGTTTGGGGTTTTAGGCTGGGGCTATATAAATAGATTTGATTTGATAGAGGACTGAGGGTCATCCAAATATTGAAAGTGTGTAAATAGTTACCCATGTTATTTTGTAAATGTATATATATATATTTTTCATATTTTTTAATCAATAATTTTTTTCTCCATTTTTTTTCTCCAATTTTTGGGGTGTGTGTGTTAGAATACCATTTTGGCATTTTGTATATAGTTATTTGTTTCAATATGTATACCTTCACCAATTTGGCCACTTGGGTACATTTGGGCTACTTGTGTGGGACACCTGGGTGACTTCATGATAAATGTCATGTAGCACACTCATTTTGGAAGTTATCATTCTGAAACTTTGCACAAGTACTGTTGCCCTCTTATATTTTTCACTGAAATTTTCCCCATCATCCTATCTGAATGTTTGTTTTATCTTGTTCATTTTAAAGATGATGATACAAAAAGAAAAAGAAAAACGTATGTTTTTTTTCATTGTTTAATCTAAACCAGATCTATTGTGTGTTATTCTCCTACATTCAATTCACATTTACACACACTTCAGAGTGTTTTCTTTCAAATGGTACCAAGAATATGCGTATCCTTGGTTCTGTGCCTGAGCTACAGGATGTTAGATTTGGGTATGTCTTCAGGCGGAAATTGCACAAAGTAGGGGGGAGCTGCAAGAGTTAACTAAACTGCAAACAAGCTTTAATGCCATACATCTCTCCTTCCGTGGCCTCCAACTGCTCTTGAATGCAAGTAAAACTAAATGCATGCTCTTCAACCAATTATTTTTTCTGCTCCTTTTCACCCCAGTATCTCTACTTACACATTCATCTTCTGCACATCTATAACTCCAGTGTTTAATTGCTAAATTGTAATTACTTCGCCACTACGGCCTATTTATTGCCTTACCTCCCTAACTTACCTATTACCTATTGTGTTATTGACTGTACGTTTGTTTATTCTATGTGTAACTCTGTGTTGTTTGTGTCGCACTGCTTTGCTTTATCTTGGCCAGGTCGCAGTCATAAATGAGAACTTGTTCTCAACTGGCATACCTGGATAATGTTTGGGATAGGGGGCCATATTTTCACGTCCGGATGAAAAGCATGCCCAAAGTAAACGGCCTGCTACTCAGGCCCAGAAGCTAGGATAGGCTTATAGTTGGTAGATTTGGATAGAAAACACTCTACAGTTTCTAAAACGGTTATAATTTTGTCTGTGAGTATAACATAACTTATTTTGTAGGCGAAATCCCATGTTTTCAATTGTTTTTCTATGGGAATCTAGATTTCTGAGGTATCTGGTTAGAGTTCGTAGGGCTTCCACTTTATGTTTTTCTTTTGAGTAATGAAGAAGTGTGGCTGTATTATTTACGGCATAAAATACCTCAAATTGGATTAGGAAAGTTGTTTGAAATGTTTGGACCAAGATTACAGGTAACTTATTAGATAATGTGTAGTCATGTTGGGCGAGTTGGAACCGGTGTTTTTCTG
Source organism: Oncorhynchus tshawytscha (assembly GCF_018296145.1). Lineage (NCBI taxonomy): Eukaryota > Metazoa > Chordata > Actinopteri > Salmoniformes > Salmonidae > Oncorhynchus > Oncorhynchus tshawytscha. The sequence continues at coordinate 12,659,664 of NC_056447.1, read as the reverse complement.
ATGGAATTAATCAAACAAAAGGACCATTTGTGATGTTTATGGGACATATTGGAGTGCCAACAGAAGAAGATCTACAAAGGTAAGGCATGAATTATATTGTTATTTCTGAGTTTTGTGTCGCGCCTGGCTGGTTGAAATATGATTGTCATGTGTTTGTATGATGGGGTGCTGTCCTCAGATAATCACATGGTTTGCTTTCTCCATAAAGCCTTTTTGAAATCTGACACTGTGGCTGGATTAACAAGAAGGTAAGCTTTATTTTGGTGCATTGCACTTGTGATTGTAAGAAAGTTAAATATTTCTAATAATTTATTTTGAATGTCGCGCTCTGCAATTTCACCGGATGTTGTCAAAACGTTCCGCTAGCGGAACCCCTAACCGTAAAAGGTTGAATAAAGGTTAAATATAAAAAATAAATTTTAAAAAGACAAATAGTGTCCCCCTGTCAATAAGTGTCCCCCTGCGACACAGTGGGATTCAATAAACTATTAGCGACTGGAAAGTATTCAGACCCCTTGACTTTCTTTTCACATTTTGCCACCTTACAGCCTTATTCCAAAATAAATTAAATTGTTTTTTTCCCGCTCATCAATTTACACAAAATACCCCATAATACCCCACAAAGCAAAAACAGGTTTTCAGACCATTTGTGACCCGATTTAGGAAACTAGGCAGATGTCGCAAGTCACTACTTCACATGAGAGCAGACTTAACTTAAAAAATATATGTTTTTATCGAAATTCATTTTTTGGCAGAAATTCCTTCTTGAACATGTGAACTTTCATGTGCCTTAATAACAAACTTGTATGCCATCTGTAAATACGAATAACATTGTTAAATTACGAGCCTTGTTGGTTAAGCCACAAAAAAATGGAGCATCCTTCCCACTAGCCATGATTGGCTGAGATAACGAGTGGTCTGGACATGCCGAGAGATGAATTTGGATTGGTCTGCCATATACAGTGGTTCCTCCTTTAAAAGTTGCGAGCTTGCACCTCGGGACTTACAGGTACCCAACGTCACGGCTTCATTACTCCAGACCACCGCAAGGGGGAGTTCATTATGCATTTGGGTCAAAAGGTTTTTTATTGACCAATCATATCAGGTGGTTCCAATGACACATTTTGACGAGAGCCACCCATCCCTGGTAGCGTTCTTCAGCAAAGATGGCTGACAAAACATTACAGTGGAACCAGATGTAAGTTGTTATAACGTCATAACAAGTCAAGCAAAAAAGGTACAATTGTATAGGAATGTTAGTTAATGTAGAGACAAACGTTTGTGCATATTCTTTTGTCATTAAGTTAATTTACGAAAATCACTATTTAGCAAGTTATCCGACTAGCTAACATTAGCCAGCTAGCTAGTGTTAGGAGAATTCATTTGTAATTTGTGTTATTTGATGTTTTAGGGACTCCTGAGAAAAAAAAGCAAACCAGGCTGTCGTCTTGTGAAACAGTGGATGTAGAGAATCTAGCTAGCTAAAGCATTTACTGCAAATTGAATGTACAATTGTGTAAGCTTGCCTTGCAATGCAGCTGAAGTAACATAGCTTTACTTGCTTATTGTGTAGTGGAGGATGAAAATAACTGTATGCCTATGTGTAGTTAGTTAGGGGCGGAAGGGTAGCCTAGTGGTTAGAGTGTTGGACTAGTAACCGAAAGGTTGCAAGTTCATATCCCCGAGCTGACAAGGTACAAATCTGTCATTCTGCCCCTGAACAGACAGTTAACCCACTGTTCCTAGGTCATCATTGAAAATAAGAATTTGTTATTAACTGACTTGCCTAGTAAAATAAAAGGTACAGTATGTAGCTGATCTGTGTGACCTTTTGAACTAATATTCATACCAATCTATGAACCTCAGCTATCCTGGTTGTTGAATCAACTTCAAGTCAAATCAAATCAAATCAAATTGTATTTGTCACATACACATGGTTAGCAGATGTTAATGCAAGTGTAGCAAAATGCTTGTGCTTCTAGTTCCGACAATGCAGTAATAACCAACAAGTAATCTAGCTAACAATTCCAAAACTACTACCTTATAGACACAAGTGTAAGGGGATAAAGAATATGTACATAAAGATATATGAATGAGTGATGGTACAGAGCGGCATAGGCAAGATACAGTAGATGGTATTGAGTACAGTATATACATGTGAGATGAGTATGTAAACAAAGTGGCATAGTTAAAGTGGCTAGTGATACATGTATTACATAAAGATGCAGTAGATGATATAGAGTACAGTATATACGTATACATATGAGATGAATAATGTAGGGTATGTAAACATTATATTAGGTAGCATTGTTTAAAGTGGCTAGTGATATATTTTACATCATTTCCCATCAATTCCCATTATTAAAGTGGCTGGAGTTGAGTCAGTGTGTTGGCAGCAGCCACTCAATGTTAGTGGTGGCTGTTTAACAGTCTGATGGCCTTGAGATAGAAGCTGTTTTTCAGTCTCTCGGCCCCAGCTTTGATGCACCTGTACTGACCTCGCCTTCTGGATGATAGCGGGGTGAACAGGCAGTGGCTCGGGTGGTTGTTGTCCTTGATGATCTTTATGGCCTTCCTGTGACATCGGGTGGTGTAGGTGTCCTGGACGGCAGGACACCTGCGTTGTGCAGACCTCACTACCCTCTGGAGAGCCTTACGGTTGTGGGCGGAGCAGTTGCCGTACCAGGCAGTGATACATCCCGAAAGGATGCTCTCGATTGTGCATCTGTAGAAGTTTGTGAGTGCTTTTGGTGACAAGCCGAATTTCTTCAGCCTCCTGAGGTTGAAGAGGCGCTGCTGCGCCTTCTTCACGATGCTGTCTGTGTGGGTGGACCAATTCAGTTTGTCTGTGATGTGTACGCCGAGGAACTTAAAACTTACTACCCTCTCCACTACTGTTCCATCGATGTGGATAGGGGGGTGTTCCCTCTGAATGGCATTAATGAAGCCTATGGATAGAGTAGAATATAATAACTTTATTGTGTCAAGGATGGAACTCCTATATACACATGTACTGTAGTTATTACCACGCATGAGATCCCCACATTGTAGCCTGTACATTGAATATATTCACTGATCATGTACTCTTCCTTGGCAAATAAAGGTGCGGTTCAGGTATGAGACATTCTGTGAGACATTCTTTTTCAGTCATATTCAATACCAGGTGTATCAAACTCCATTATTTGAATGATGCTCTGTCTGCGTGCATGTATTACAATTATACACTTCAACAGTGTTTAGCACTCCTGCTCCTGTGACATCAATGATTACACATTGTAACTATGCAATACACTAGAAACATGTTTGATTTGTAATTCATATATACAGAAAAAAACTATGCATATCTATCGCCCTTCATCTGAATTAATCTGAGGACACAGGATAGTATTTCAATGAGATACTTCATTTCAACCTGTGGAGAATGTGGAACACTTTATTGAAGGAAGTTCATTATCCAGGTGTTCTAAATACATAATACATGCATTATAAATATTATAATTGTAATATTATACCTACAAGTTCAATCTGTACTTCAATGCACATATGGTGTGCATTACAAAACGAGGAAGAAAGACAAGGTGTCACGCCCTGGCCATAGAGAGGTTTTTATTCTCTATTTTGGTTAGGCCAGGGTGTGACTAGGATGGGCATTCTAGTTTCTTTATTTCTATGTTGGTGTGGTTCCCAATCAGAGGCAGCTGTCTATTGTTGTCTCTGATTGGGGATCATATATAAGTTGTCCTTTTTCGTTTGGGTTTTGTGGGTAGTTATTTTCTGTTTAGTGTCTGTACCTGACAGAACTGTTTTTTCTCTTTGTTATTTTGTTCGAGTGTTTTTTCATTAATAAAACATCATGAACATCTACCACGCTGCGTTTTGGTCTATGCATGCTGATGAGAGCCATTACACGAGGTGGAGAGAGAGGTGTAGATGACAGGAAGGGAAAGAGGTAAGAACAGCGGCAGACAGCATATGTTTAATGAATTACAGTGCTACCCTAATATTCTCTCAGTTCATCATAATTGAGGTGTCTCCTAACCAACCTTGGGCCCCCAGTTGGCCTGAAGGTTATCTTAAGAGCGGGTGAGATGGCGATGACAGGACTGGCTTCCTCTCTCACATCAAAACATACCTGCAGACGAGTGACAAATGGATAGAGAGAGAGCATGATTAAGCCTTGTTTTTTAAATCCTAACACGTCCAGTCATCTTAAATCAGGAGGTGAAATGCAAAACTGACCTTGGATCATTAACTCTGGGACTACTACATCTCTGTCTGTATCTCAATGTAAAGCATCTCTTTAATAATTATTATTGTTGATCCGACCAAGTGACCTCTCACCTATGATCATGCTGTGCCCTCTGTGCCAGCCAGTTGAGATGCGGGAGGGGTTCACCAAAACAGAAGATATAACCTAGAGGATTTAGGGAGAAGGGGCAAAGGGATAAAGTGAAGAAAAGAGACTGTTATTATGTGTGTGTGTGTGTGTGTGTGTGTGTGTGTGTGTGTGTGTGTGTGTGTGTGTGTGTGTGTGTGTGTGTGTGTGTGTGTGTGGTCTCACCTGGTGTCCACACTAAGTGGCTACAGAGTACTTTATGCTGAAAAACAGACACATGAGGACAAACAATAGAAGATAATGTCAATAGAAGATACTGTATGTGATGCAGACACCTACCGGAGTGTACCTGACACCTATCGGAGTGTACCTATAGACGGCTATGTGTCTCACCACTTGGTTATTGCAAGGCTAACCCCCAGGGAAATCATGACTTGGCAGCAACAGATAGTCCAGTGAAAATGGCTGTGTTTATATGGTGTAAATCTGAAAATTAGCAGCTGACATCTTAAGGGTTTTTTAATTAATGCATGTGAGACAGGTTCCATGTACAACAAGACAGGCATAGATGGAGAAAAATAACACAGAACAGTTTAATAACCTCTGGTTATGGACACTTATGCCAGCAATAAAGCTTCCATGGCCTGTTCCTCGGACAGTGAACATCTGGTATTATCTACATTTTCGACCCCTTGGTCAGCTTACTCTCTGAGAGAAAAGGAAACAGCTTATTTTTTAGAGATATGAAAACAATAACTGAGATATGAAGGTTCAATCTAAAGCAGCAGAAGTCATTTTTAGGATACGTCAATACAGCCCAGTGCTGCTTACCTGAGATGCCATCTTCGTAGGTGTCCGTTTGAACTTCCTTTGTGTCAGAAAAAAGTTGCTTTCAGAACAATTATTTTTGATTTGAAAATAAAAAAAGGTTTTGCTTTCGGCAAAAAGACACAAATGTACCTCCATAGCATATAACAATTTGCCTGTGAATAACCACACCTTCATACAAACGTGCTACTGTATGCAGAATTCTTGACGCACAACCGAAGATGCTGCCATATCCTGCCAGCACGCCCACAAGCGAGCCACTCTGGAGCAGAATGATGAGAGCTAATAGCTGAACAATAGACTATTCAACCTTTACTAAAGAATAGTCTAATAGCTGAGCTAGGTGTGAAAACTCCCCTCCTATCACAAAGCAGATTTGCCCTAATGATGAAGGGGTAGTTTGCTACTCAATGTAATAAAGTAATGACTTTTCAAACAAGTTACCTTACACGTTATGTTGGCTGACATTTTGTTAGCTACGCTGTCCTTACGAACCACATAGCATATCATTACAGCAGTATGTACCGGTATGTTAGCTATCTACCGAACGTTAGTAGTTATACATCAATCTTGCCAGTATATTAACTCTAGGCTCTCTAACTAGCCAATGTTTATTGACTTGATTATTCTCGTCATTCTTAGGTTAGCTAAATGGTGTAGTCGTTGTGCTTTCTCAATGAACATTCGGGTGCTTTTGTAAATTCACTCTGGCTATCTATAGGCTGGACAATAGAACGAGTCAAAATTCACACAAGGCTGAAGAATGGCTCAAGAATGTTGGCTAAACTGGATCACTTGCACGAGCAAATTAGCAAATTAATGGAATCGAACGTTCGCCGAGCCTGTTTTGACTGGAGTGATGCTTTTTTAATTTTTAATTTTTTAAATGTATCTCTTTTTATTTTACCACTACAATCTGTTCGTCGGACGAAACTGGAAAAAGACAACTTGTGTGCTTATGTCTGCATTGTAACGGCTTTCGTCGTCGGATGAGGAAGCGCAGCGTGGTAAATGTTCATGTTTGTTTATTGAACTGAACACTAATACAAAATAACCCGAGAGTAAATTAAACAGAAACAGTCCTGTAAGGTGCAAACACTAAACAGAAAATAACTACCCACAAAACCCATCTGGGAAAAAGATACCACTCAGAGACAATGATAGACAGCTGTCCTTGATTGAGAACCATACCCGGCCAAAACAAAGAAATACAAAACATAGAAAAAGGACATAGAATGCCCACCCAAATCACACCCTGACCAAACCAAAATAGAGACATAAAAAGCTCTCTATGGTCAGGGTGTGACATGCATAATGAAAAAGTTGTGAAAAAATGTAAACTACTCTTTCTGGTCTAGCAATTGATGACAAACGAGCTCGCTGCCCAGACTTACATAATTACAAAGAGGAGATTCTCCTGATTAAAATGGTGCCCGTGTAACAGTTTTGCCTTCGTCCCTCTCCTCGCCCCTGCCTGGGCTCAAACCAGGGACCCTCTGCACACATAGATAACAGCCACCCTCGAAGCATTGTTACATGCAGAGCAAGGGGAACAACTACATCAAGGTCTCAGAGCGAGTGATTGAAATGTGTGAGTGATTGAAATGCCGTTAGTGTGCCCCCCACTAACTAGCCAGCCATTTCACACCGGTTACACCAGACTTGACAAAAATCTAAATATAAACATTGTGAGATATTTGGCGAAATAGACAGACATGCCTATATTTCCTCCATAGGAAACAATAGGGAGACCGCAAAGTTCCAATATTATTTTTGTTGTTTACATTTTGTTGTTTACATTTTAACTATAAAACAACATGAGCAGGTCTCATTGCCAACAATAGCGAAGCAGGCATTGTGACGTTGGACAATAAGCTGGGAATAGAATGTTCGGAAGGCGAGTTGGTGCCATGGTGCTCAATAGAACTAATATGAGCTGGCAGGGTGAAAAATGCACAAAAATAAGGCCTGTTTTTTCGCGATTACTTCAAAACGGCGGCAAGCAGCTGAGAAATATGGTCATATTACGAATTAGTTTTTATCAGAAAAGAAAGTTGTTAAAAATGTCATGTGTCCAGCCTACTATCTACACTGTACCAGAACGCAGAATAATTACTTTATGAGCGCTCAACACCCGTTGAATATGGCCGGTGTCAGTAAACGTCGGAAAAAAGCATAAAGAAATTGTTTCCAGTAGCACATTTACAGTCACCAACACTCGGGTTAACATGAAAACTGCCTTACCAGCTCTGCTTGGGCAAGTAAAATGGTTAGAGTGGTCTCATTTGTGTCTGGAAGTAGCTAGTCAATGTTAGCTTGGGTGCTTGACTGCCATAATAAGGGCAGAACGAGCTCTGAGAGTGAAATGGTCTGAATGTACAAACATTTTTCTCTGAATGGAAACACCATAATATGAATTAAATTAATTAAGCCAAATTTCTGAAAATCAATCCCATATACTATGTTATTACAAAAAAGGTTTGAAATTATCTGGTAACGCCAATACGGAAGACTATCAAATTCTTCGCAAAGATGCCCTCTGGTGGTCAAACTAGCAATAACTTGCAGTAACAGAAGAAACAGCTGAGAATTAAATGACGTGCCACAGAATGCTACAGCATCACGCAGGGTGGGCCGCAGTATGACACAACTTTTGTGTCTTCCGTCTGGCCACTCTACCATAAAGGCCTGACTGGTGGAGTGCTGCAGAGATGGTTGTCTTTCTGGACAGTTCTCCCGTGTCCACAGAGCAACTTTGGAGCTCTCTGTCAGAGTGACCATCGGGTTCTTGGTCACCTCCCTGACCAAGGCTCTTCTCCCGAGATTGCTCAGTTTGGCTGGGCGGCCAGCTCTAGGAAGAGTCTTGGTGGTTCCAAACGTCTTCCATTTAAGAATGTGTTCTTGGGGATCTGTTTTGGTACCCTTCCCCAAATCTGTGCCTCGACACAGTCCTGTCTCCGATATCTACGGACAATTCCTTCAACCTCATGGCTTGGTTGTTGCCCTGACATGCACTGTCAATTGTGGGACCTTATGTAGGCAGGTGTGTGCCTTTCCAAATCATGTCCAGTCAATAGAACTTTCCACAGGTGGACCCCAATCAGGTTGTAAAAACATCTCATGGATGATCAATTGAAACAGGATGTACCGGAGCACAATTTCGAGTCTCATAGCAAAAGGTCTGAATGCTTATGTAAACTACTCATTCAAGGGTTTTTCTTTATTTTTAACCATTTTCTACATTGTAGACTAATAGTGAAGACATCAAAACTATGAAATAACACATGTAGTAACCAAAAAGTGTTAAACAACTCAAAATATATGTCATATTTTAGATTCTTCAAAGTAGCCACCCTTTGCCTTGACAGCTTTGCACACTTGGTATTGTTTTTTTTTTGTGTAAATCTCAGTGGGTGCTAGAAGTGGTTCTGCCAGTCACTTTTCAGAGACAGGCAGCCAGTCTTAGAAGGGGATAATGTAAAGTCCAGACACAGCTGTTCTCTTTGAACTTGGAATGTCTGCAGTGCTAGTGTATGTAGTGCATCTGTGTATCTCACTGTGCCCAGGATGATAAGCACAGCAGATTAGATTAAACCACATGAATTAACAGTAGCTGTAGATAATGTAATGAAAAGTGGGATCTTGGAGGGTGGTTGATCATGGAGGACATCAGGTGGATCCAGGTCTGGGGAAGGGATACGGTAGGCTTCTCTACGCATGACAGAACCGCTAGAGAAAATCAGGTGGATCCAGGTCTGGGGAAGGGATACGGTAGGCTTCTCGACGCATGACAGAACCACTAGAGGACATCAGGTGGATCCAGGTCTGGGGAAGGGATACGGTAGGCTTCTCAACGCATGACAGAACCACTAGAGGACGTCTGGGGAAGGGATACGGTAAGCTTCTCAACGCATGACAGAACCACTAGAGGACGTTTGGGGAAGGGATACGGTAAGCTTCTCAGAGCATGGCAGAACCACTAGAGGACGTCTGGGGAAGGGATACGGTAAGCTTCTCGACGCATGACAGAACCACTAGAGGACATCAGGTGGATCCAGGTCTGGGGAAGGGATACGGTAGGCTTCTCAGAATATGACAGAACCGCTAGAGGACATCAGGTGGATCCAGGTCTGGGGAAGGGATACGGTAGGCTTCTCAACGCATGACAGAACCACTAGAGGACGTCTGGGGAAGGGATACGGTAAGCTTCTCAGAGCATGGCAGAACCACTAGAGGACGTCTGGGGAAGGGATACGGTAAGCTTCTCAGAGCATGGCAGAACCACTAGAGGACGTCTGGGGAAGGGATACGGTAAGCTTCTCAGAGCATGACAGAACCACTAGAGGACGTCTGGGGAAGGGAAACGGTAAGCTTCTCAGAGCATGACAGAACCACTAGAGGACATCTGGGGACGGGATACGGTAAGCTTCTCAGAGCATGGCAGAACCGCTAGAGGAAGTCTGGGGAAGGGATACGGTAAGCTTCTCAGAGCATGGCAGAACCGCTAGAGGAAGTCTGGGGAAGGGATACGGTAAGCTTCTCAGAGCATGACAGAACCACTAGAGGACATCAGGTGGATCCAGGTCTGGGGAAGGGATACGGTAGGCTTCTCAGAGCATGACAGAACCACTAGATCCTGAAGAACAAGAGGAGAGTAAAAGGGAAAAAGGAAAAGGCATAGAAGGATGCAGAAAGAAAACACACAGGTTACAGGTAGATCCAGGCCAGGTTGAATTGTCCCCATATAGCTTTCACCTATCCAATCCGCTCAGGTCTACACACGTGTATAGACAAAGGGCTAGGGGTTGATTTGGGATTTAGGGATAAGCTTTTTCTCATTTTGTCTTTCTTCAAATCCTCACGTCCTCTTCACCTCCTTTTTAAAATGGATTGGAGGAGAATATCTGAGGTTCCTCGCCTGTAAGGGCTAAAGGACTGTATTATTCTTAGGTTGCTGGTTTGGTTTGGGCGTGTTCCCCTCCGGGCGTCAGTCAGAATGCAATGATTGCAAGGCACAGTGAATGGTTGACTTGCAGTTTTCTTGGAGGAATAACAGTATTTAACAGGCAGGGCTATGGGTTGATCACTAGGAAGGCCACTGATCCATAACTATGGGTGTGGAAGAGCGAATGTGTGGTTTCTCTAGGAGAGAACAGAATACAAAGTGCTATCAATATCAGGATAACATACATAGAAATACAATGACATAATATAACACCACTTATAATATGAACTATAAAGGCATCACTAACCATGTTACTACATATAAAAGGGCTTAAACTAAAGCACCTCTGGTGGCAGTAGTAACACATTAATGACTAAGGCATTATGAATGATTGAATGGATGGAATATGACTAATTCCTATAAGGACCCCAGAAAGGGTGGGACCTAATACAATTTCCAACGTAACATGCGCCAGTGCCATCTTTGGCTTGACCAACTAATAGGCCAAGTACACTGAAAAGGCACACTAACGTGCTATAATACTCGATGGTACGCATACACAAATATAATTCACAGTGTAAGAGCACACTTAGAATCAAAATGACCACGACCCGTCATCCACTAATAAAGCAATACCACGGACAGGTCACACATGTTAGAAACCCACTGCAGTGTTAACCAAATTAAACCCTCTACTAAATGAATGATGTGTTACACCTAGAGGGAGAACAGCTCGAGAGGGGCAACCTTTCGTAGAAACCCACTGTTTGACTTATTTACCGACCTCTGTCTGTGCCTGTTTTGTTATGCTTTTACCACATCGAAAGGTACAGTACCAGTAGAATAACATTGTAGAATAATAGTGAAGACATCAAACTATCAATAATACATATGGAATCATGTAGTAACCAAGAAAGTGTTAAACAAATATATTTGAGATTCTTCAAAGTAGCCACCCTTTGCCTTGATGATAGCTTTGCATACTCTTGGCATTCTCTCAACCAGCTTAATGAAGTAGTCACCTGGAATGCATTTCAATTAACAGGTGTGTCTTGTTAAAAGTTCATTTTTGGAATTTATTTCCTTCATAATGCATTTGAGCCAATTAGTTATGTTTTGACAAGGTAGAGGTGGTATACAGAAGATAGCCCTATTTGGCAAAAGACCAAGTCCATATTATGGCAAGAACAGCTCAAATAAGCAAAGACAAAAGAAAGTCCATCATTACTTTAAGACATGAAGGTCAGTCAATGCGGAACATTTGAAGAACTTTGAAGATTTCTTCAAGTGCAGTTACGAAAACCAGCCAGTACTATGATGAAACTGGCTCTCATGAGGACCACCACAGGAAAGGAAGACCTAGAGCTACCTCTGCTGCAGAGGATAAGTTCATAAGAGTTACCAGCCTCAGAAACTGCAGCTCAAATAAATGCTTCACAGAGTTTAAGTAACAGACACACCATTAACTGTTCAGAGGAGACTGCTTGAATCAGGGCTTCATGGCAGGGCTCCTTTGGTCCAAATTTGAGATTTTTGGTTCCAACCGCCGTGTCTTTGTGAGATGCAGTGTGGGTGAACGGATGATCTCCGCATGTGTATTTCCCCCCGTAAAGCATGGAGGAGGTGGTGTGAGGGTGCTTTGCTGGTGACACTGTCTGTGATTTATTTAGAATTCAAGAAACAGTTAACCAACATGGCTACAACATCATTCTGCAGCGATACGCCATCCCATCTGTTTGTTTTTTTCAACAGGACAATGACCCAACACACCTCCAGGCTGTGTAAGGGCTATTTGAACAGGAAGGAGAGTGATGGAGTGCTGCATCAGATGACTTGGCCTCCACAATCACCATTTGAGATGGTTTGGGATTAGTTGGTCCTCAGAGTGAAGGAAAAGCAGCCAACAAGTGCTCAGCATATGTGAGAACTCTTTCAAGACTATTGGTAAGGCATTTCAGGTGAAGCTGGATGAGGGAATGTACAAAGCTGAGTGTACAACGTGTACAAAGCTGTCATCAAGGCAAAGGGTGGGTACTTTGATAAACACTTTTTTGGTTACTACACTCCATACGTTATATTTCATAGTGTTGATGTCTTCACTACAATGTAAAAAATAGTAAAACTAAATAAACCCTGGAATGAGTAGTAGAATCTGATTTGTTCAGTGCTGTTCCAACTGACAGTTTTATATCACATTTTAGAGAGAAAAGAAAGAAAGGATACCTGTCTGAGAAGTGTTTGTTTCTTGAAGAGAGGTACGACTGGCAGTCAAAGTTGGGGAGAAAGCAGCTAGTGGTCAGACATAGAAATGCAGCAGGGGTTGGCGTCAGTTGAGCGGGCAGGTTGTTGGGCAATCGGAAGACACGAGACACAGGATTTCATCTGCAGAAAGATGAGAGTACCAGTAACCGGATGAGGAGATGGAGGAAGCTGAATCAGGAGACAGGAAGTAGTAGGATTCAAACAGAAAGCAGAGATGATAGGTTTTACATCGTCCAGATATTTTTCATTAGCGCAGATTAACCTCTCTAGGTTATGTGAGATGCTAGCGTCCCACCTGGCCAACATCCAGTGACATTGCAGAGTGCCAAATTCAAATACAGAAATTGTTACGGTTTTCTAGGTGTGAAGGAAAGTCGGACCAAAATGCAGCGTGTAGATTGCGATCCATGTTTAATGAACAACGTGAAACACGAATAAACACAAAACACTACAAAACAAAGAACGTAACGAAAACCGAAACAGCCTATACTTGTATAAATAAACAAAGAGAATGGAAACAACGACACTAAGGACAATCACCCACGACAAACTCAAAGAATATGGCTGCCTAAATATGGTTCCCAATCAGAGACAATGATAAACACCTGCCTCTGATTGAGAACCACTCCAGACAGCCATAGACTTTGCTAGATAACCCCACTAGCTACAATCCCAATACATACACACCAAAACCCCAAGACAAAACACACCACAATACAAAAACCCCATGCCACACCCTGGCCTGACCCAATACATGAAGAAAAACACAAAATACTTAGACCAGGGCGTGACAGAACCCCCCCCCCCTAAGGTGCGGACTCCCGAACGCACCTCAAAACAATAGCGAGGGTCCGGGTGTCTGGTTGACTGGCAGATCTGGAAGAGTCTGGTTGACTGGCAGATCTGAAAGAGTCTGGCTGACTGGCAGATCTGGAAGAGTCTGGCTGACTGGCAGATCTGGAAGAGTCTGGCTGACTGGCGGATCTGGAAGAGTCTGGCCGACTGGCGGATCCTGGCAGACTGAAAGATCTGGCTGCTCCATGCTGACTGGCGGCTCTGGCTGCTCCACGCTGACTGACGGCTCTGGCTGCTCCATGTAGGCTGACAGCTGTGGCGGCTTCTTACAGACTGGCAGCTCTGGCGGCTCCGTGCAGACTGGCAGCTCCTTGCAGACTGGCAGCTCCTTACAGACTGGCAGCTCCTTGCAGACTGACAGCTCCTTGCAGACTGGCAGCTCCTTGCAGACTGGCAGCTCCTTGCAGACTGACAGCTCTGGCTGCTCCATGCAGACTGACAGCTCTGGCTGCTCCATGCAGTCTGGCAGCTCTGGCCGCTCCATGCAGACTGACAGCTCTGACTGCTCCATGCAGACCGACAGCTCTGGCTGCTCCATGCCGGCCGGCAGCTCTGGCTTCTCCATCCAGGCTGGCAGCTCTGGCTGCTCTATGCAGGCTGGCAGCTCTGGCTGCGCTGAACAGGCGGGAGACTCCAGCAGCGCAGGAGAGGAGAGAGGCTCTGGCTGTGCTGAACAGGCGGGAGACTCCGGCAGCGCAGGAGAGGAGAGAGGCTCTGGCTGCGCTGAACAGGCGGGAGACTCCGGCAGCGTAGGAGAGGAGAAAGGCTCCGGCAGCGCTGGAGAGGCGAGGCGCACTGTAGGCCTGATGCGTGGTGCTGGTACTGGTGGTACTGAACCGAGAACACGCACAGGAAGCCTGGTGCGGGGAGCTGCTACCGGAGGGCTGGAGTGTGGAGGTGGCACAGGATGGGCTAGACCGTGAAGGCGTACTGGAGATCTTGAGAGCAGTGCTGGCACAGGACGTGCAAGGCTAGGGATGTGCACAGTGAGGCTGGCACCAACTTCACCAGCCGACTAACACGCACCTCAGGACGAGTATAGAGCGCTAACCCAGGTGCCATCAAATCCCCGACACGTTCCGTCGGGCGAATTCCATGCAAAAAGCACCAACACAGCAACTCCCTCACTTCTCAATCCTCCAATTTCCCCATTAACTCCTTCACAGTCTCTGTTTCGCTCACCTCCAACACCGGCTCTGGTTCTGGTGTCCTCCTTGGCTACTCATGATAAACAGGGAGAGTTGGCTCAGGTCTGACTCCTGACTCTGCCACACTCTCCCTGAGCCCCCCCCCCCAAGAAATATTTGGGGCTAACTCTCAGGCTTCCTTCCGAGTCGCCGTGCTGCCTCCTCATACCGGCGCCTCTCCGCTTTCGCCGCCTCCAGTTCTTCTTTGGGGCGGCGATATTCTCCAGGCTGAGCCCAGGGTCCTTCTCCGTTTAGGATTTCCTCCCATGTCCAGAAATCCTTATAGCGCATCTCCTCTTTGGGCTGCTCCTGCCTGTTGACACGCTGCTTGGTCCATTGGTGGTGGGTGATTCTGTTACGGATTTCTAGGTGTGAAGGATAGTCGGACCAAAATGCAGCGTGTAGATTGCGATCCATGTTTAAAGATTAACTTCTTATGAATCCAACCACGGTGTCAGATTTAAAAAATGCTTTACAGCGAAAGCATACCTTACAATTATTTGAGAACATAGCCCAGCAGACAAATCATTACAAACAGTAACCAGCCAAATAGAAGAGTTACACAAGTCAGAATTAGAGATAAAATTAATCACTTACCTTTGATGATCTTCATATGTTTGGACTCAGAAGACATTCATTTATTCTATAAATGTTCCTTTTGTTCGATAAAGTCTCTCTTTATATCCGAAAACCTCCGTTTTGTTTGTCAATCCTTTGTAGATGAGATTCTCAGGGACCAGTACAGGCAGGGCGTGGTTGACTATATCGATGATATTCTGATCTATTCCGCCACCCGCCGCGCGCAAGTGTCTCTGGTGCGCAAGGTGCTTGGTAGACTGCTGGAGCATGACCTTTACGTCAAAGCTGAGAAGTGTGTGTTCTCCAAACGTCTCCTTCCTGGGTTATCGCATTTCCACCTCGGGGGTGGTGATGGAGTGTGACCGCATTAAGGCCGTGCGTAATTGGCAGACTCAACCACGGTGAAGGAGGTGCAGCAGTTCTTAGGGTTTGTCAATTATTACCGGAGGTTTATCTGGGGTTTTGGCCAGGTAGTGGCCCCCATTACCTCACTGCTGAAGGGGGAGCCAGTGCGTTTGCGGTGGTCGGCAGAGGCTGACAGAGCCTTCAATAGGTGTTGGCGCACCCGTGTTGGCGCATCCGGACCCCTCTTTAGCATTCATAGTGAAGGTGGACACGTCCGAGGCTGGGGTGGGTGCCGTGCTATCACTGCGCTCGGGTACGCCACAAAAACTCCGCCCCTGCGCGTTCTTTTCAAGGAATCTCAGCCCGGCGGAGCATAACTATGATGTGGGATACCGGGAGTTGTTAGCAGTGGTAAAGGCCCTGAGGGTGTGGAGACACTGGCTTGAGGGGGCTAGGCACCCTTTTCTCATCTTGACCGACCACCAGAATTTGGAGTGTATCCAGGCAGCTAGGAGACTGAATCCGGGTCAGGCAAGGTGGGCCATGTTCTTCACCCGATTCAGATTCACTTATAGACCAGGCTCACTGAACATGAAGGCCAACGCGCTATCCCGTCTCTATGACATAGAGGATCGGCCCACCGATCCTACTCCCATCCTTCCAGCCTCTAGGCTGGTGGCAGCAGTGGTATGGGAGGTGGACTCAGACATCGAGCGGGCGTTACGGGCGGAACCTGTGCCTCCTCAGTGTCCAGCTGGTCGTAAGTACGTGCCGCTTGGTGTTCGTGACCAACTGATTCTGTGGGCTCACACACTACCCTCTTCGGGTCATCCTGGTGTGGCGAGGACAGTACGGGGTCTCAGGGGGAGGTATTGGTGGTCCACCTTGGCTAGGGACGTTAGGTTTTATGTCTCTTCCTGTTCGGTGTGCGCCCAGAGTAAGGCTCCTAGGCACAGCTACAGCCCCTCCCCGTTCCACAACGGCCATGGTCTCACTTGTCAGTAGATTTCCTGACCGATCTCCCGCCGTCTCAGGGGAACACTACGGTCTTGGATGTTGTGGATCGGTTTTCGAAGTCCTGCCTTCTCCTCCCATTGCCCGGTCTCCCTACAGCCCTACAGACTGCGGAGGCGCTCTTTATACACGTCTTCCGGCACTACGGGGTGCCGGAGGACATCGTCTCTGATCGGGGTCCCCAGTTCACGTCCCGGGTATGGAGGGCGTTTATGGAGCGTCAGGGGGTCTCGGTCAGCCTGACCTCCGGTTATCACCCCAAGAGTAATGGGCAGGTGGAGAGAGTGAACCAGGAGGTGGGTAGGTTCCTGCGGTCGTATTGCCAGGACCGGCCAGGGGAGTGGTCTAGGTACGCCACAGGTGCGGAATTGGCCCAGAACTCTTTCCGTCACTCCTCAACGAACCTATCATCATTTCTGTGTGTTGGGCTACCAGCCGGTCCTGGCACCTTGGCATCCGAGTCAGACCGAGGCTCCTGCAGTGGAGGAGTGGGTGCAGGGCTCCAAGGTGACCTGGCGAGCCGTCCAGAAATCCCTCAAACAAGCCAGTGGACGGCAGAAGAGGAGTGCTGACCGCCACCGCAGTGAGGCTCCTGTGTTTGTACCGGGGGACAGGGTCTGGCTCTCGACCCGAAACCTACCCCTCTGCTTGCCCTGCCGGAAGCTGGGGCCGCAGTGTGTGGGGCCCTTCAACGTCATGAGGAGGATAAACGAGGTGTGTTATAGATTACAACTCCCTTCCTATTATCGTATTAACCCCTCGTTTCATGTGTCACTCCTCAGGCCAGTGGTAGCTGGTCCCCTGCAGGAAGGAGAGGTGCCGGAGGTCCCTCCGCCCCCTCTGGACATCGAGGGGTCCCCAGCGTACACAATACGTGCCATTCTGGACTCGAGACGCCGGGTGAGGGGCATGCAGTACCTCGTGGACTGGGAGGGGTACGGCCCGGAGGAGAGGTGCTGGGTACCGGTGGGGGACATCTTGGACCCGTCACTGTTGAGGGATTTCTATCGCCTCCATCCGGATCGCCCTGTGCCTCGCCATCCGGGTCGCCCTCGAGGCGCTGCGGGTGCCGCGCGTCAGTGGGGTGGGGGGGCGTGGGGGGTACTGTCACGACTCCTACCGAAGTTGTCTCCCCTTCCTGTTCGGGTGGCGCTCGGCGGTCGTCGTCACCGGCCTACTAGCTGCCACTGATCAATTTTCCCCTTTCTGTTTATTGGTTTCACCTGTTTGTGTTTTAGGCTGATTAGTCAGGCTATTTACCAGTAGGCCCACCTGCTCTTTGTGCGGGATTGTTTTGTGTAACTTGTGTGCACGACTGTGGGTTACGTGTTTCTCATTTTGTGGGTTTTGCTGGACTGTTTTAGTCCCCGTGTTTGGGGCATTTGTTTTGTTGTGCGCCCTGTGTTTCATGGGGTTGGCGTATGTTCGCCGTTTTGTGCATTAAATATAGCACCCATACTATGGCAGCCTGGTATGGAACAAGAAAAAAAGGGATCAACTACCTTTCATGAATGTAGTAATTCAGCGAGAAATCAAGTCATTTATACATCGGTATTCAATTGGTACTGTTATTGCTACAGTAACCTCACTGCAAAAGGGTTTCCTATGATCTACTATTACAAGTCCTTCACCTTATGCATTTCCCTGGTATAGGCCTGAATAGGCCTGTAGTCTGAACCCAGCCTCTCTAATGGTAGTCCCAGGTACAATCTGATCACTCATGATTACCAGAAGATTAATTAATGGAGTTCACCTTTATCCCATAACATTTTACAGCTGATAAAACACTTGTCATATGCTACTTAGTGTAAGATATAGCTATTTAAATCAATGTAACTTCTACAAATACAATTAATTCAATACAAAACTAAGCTCATCTAAGCTTAGCTAGCTAGCTAGCTAAATAAAGAGATTTGGGAAAGTGGTCTTACCTCACAGTAATATTTGCATCCATCGTTTATAGTTTCCATGCTTGCTTGCAGCATGCTCATGCTAGCTAACTCAAGGTATCGCAAACATGTTTTGCAAGCAAGTAACCGTCAATGACCATGCATGGATCATGTTTTGTACTATCCACCAATAATCGTAAGATTTAGCTCAAACATATCGTAAATAGTGTAAATAACCTGTAACGATGACCACATTTCCCTCTGTCTTTTGACTGCACGCACTTCTCTCTCAGCACGCCTCAGAACATTCAGAACATAATAATCAGCATAGTAATAAACGCTATCCATTTTTTTCATTCATTAACTAGCCTGGGCAGAAATTGGTGATGGTTCTATATGGAACCATAATGACTCAAAGAACTCTTTGAGACCTTCATTGGTTATTTTCAGTTCACAAAAGGGTTACTCTTTTCATAGTTAAATTGTAGGTGCAGCAGCTCATTAGAATATTTGTGGACATGATTAGTTCACAGTTCTATTTGTACAACCGTGAGTGAGAGTGTCATTCCAGTTCCTCTAATCTGTTGTGTTATGCCATTTCATGTTATATTAGATGATTGCCAGTGACTGATTAGTGAAGGACTCTTGTATGGGTTTGTGTCAATTGAGAATGGTTGACTAAGGCAGTGGTTCTTAAGTCTCTCCTCAGTGAATCATAGCTGTTCCCGAGCTAGCACAGCTGATTAAGCTTGCAAATCAACACAATAATAATGCCAATAGAATTTTAACAAAATTTTAAAATCCTGTATGGTTCTTCAAAAAGATCTACAAAGAACATTTTGAAATTGAGACATTTTCTTTATAGAACTATTCTCCATAACAGTATTATAAAGAACATTACAAAAGGGTTCTATAGCCCCAAAAAGGGTTATAACCATAGCGGAACTCTTTTTTTAGTGCTCTATAGAACCTTTTTTGGTTCTTTATAGAACCTTAGGAAAGGGTTCTTTATAGCACCATACAGATTCCATTTAGAACCTTATGAGCATGGTTCTTTATAGAACCTTCAAAAAAGGTTCCATATAAAACCAAAAAGGGATCTGCTATGGTCACACGCCAAATAACCCTTATTTGACACTATATAGACCATTTGTTATTAGTGTGAACAGCTAAATGACACCTCTAAAGTTACACAGCCAACAAAGAAGTGATTAATGGTCTCCTGGAATCACGAATATTGCACACATACATGCAGGCGCACACACACACACACACACACACACACACACACACACACACACACACACACACACACACACACACACACACACACACACACACACACACACACACACACACACACACACACACACACATAAACACACACACAGCCGCTCAAGCGTGTAGATTGTACACATACGTACTGTACAGGCACATGTGCACACTCAGCTAGAGCAGACCCATGGAGGTATTGTATTGAGTGGAGAAATTGGGGCAAACTCTAGAGGGAAAGGCCAAACAACTGGGCTAATGGGAGACACATTCCACCCATTACCTCTATTATGCTGCCTCACTGCTTTCTTTTCAGAGAGACTTTGGCTCAGCTTCAGGAAATGTTGAAATACAGTGTACACAAACGAATGCATGCATACATGGACGTGTGCACAAACACATGCCTGCGCACACGCACGCCCATACACACACACACACACACACACACACACACACACACACACACACACACACACACACACACACACACACACACACACACACACAGTTAGGGAAAGTGTTAGTTTATTAGTTGTGTGTGTGTGTGTGTGCATGCATGTGGGCATGTGTGTGTCAGCATGCGGTGTGTCCCCCCATCACGCAATGCCTGGCCCCGCCTTTGCAGCTAACCACACCCAACCCCTTGGGTTAATGAGAGGCCCAAAGTCACTTCTAGCTAAAAACCACTGATGCAACATAATCTGCGTCACTCCATCAAACCAGCAATTTACTGTTTCTGTAAATCTGCTAACGTCACTCTAATGAGAACACATTTTAAAAGTGGTTGTGTTATCTGTAGCGTCTGACAGTGTCTCTGTTTTTATTCTCATTAGGTTTTACTACTGCTTTTGAAAGTACAGTATGCTCTTTATTGGTGAACCTTATTCTTCTAGTGCTGCTAGACAAGCACTTTGACATGTCCCTTCAATTTGTGAAGTTGGACAAAATATCCTCTGATACCTTTCATTTGGTGATCAACAAGGCTCTGTGTTGGGACCATTACTTTTCTGGCTTAACACTACTTCTCCCTGAATCTACAGAGAAAATGATAATGGTGGACGAAAACACCAATACAGACAAAAATTATAAATGAAATGAAAAACTTACTGATAGTCGTGGCCAGCAGGAGAAGGATGGGTTACCTTGTAGTGTCTGGTTCTTATAAATCTCATCGACGGAGTTCTTCTTTTTCACCATCACCCAGGCCTCTGCTTTTGGGGCTTTAAGTTCAGATTTCTTTGTTAAGCCCTCAGTGACTAATGACTGGAAGAAATGGCAGCACATATATCATTTAATTGATCAATTGACTGATTGGGCTTCCAAGCCAAAGTAATGTGAGGCTCCCTTTGGGAAGTTCTAAAGAGGATAGTTTCTTAGCCCCCAACCACTTGAGCCATGCTTCCACACTACATCGCTGGCCTGCCTCCATCGGCCCCAGCTCGACTTTCCATTATGCTGTGCTGGTCTCTAAAAAATAAGGCTTCAATTTCTTCCCTCTGCGTTTCCGTGCCTATTTTCCATCGCAGGAAGCCAGACAGGCATTTGCAAGGCATTTCACATCATTCCATCCTTGCCCCTGCCATTACCCCAGTGAACGTCCCAGCTTACAAACGCCAACCAGAGAGGCACGTGATGCCCCTCGCATTGTTCTCCCCCCCACACCTCAAGACATCACTGCAGCCATTGTTCCTCCCGCCATGCAGATAGATAGACACTCACGCAAACGAAGTAACACATGGCACCCACAGACGCACACACACTTTCTCTCTCACTCTCACTGTACACAAGCTCAGACTCTGCATGTGATAAAGCACTGCCTTCTCACACAAGTGTAAATTAATACCTTGGCTCATTCAGTCACACATTTGAACCTGTCATTCCGGTCCTTTTTTTTGTCCTTGTTGGCTTGCCTGCCTTGGCAGGCCTCAAAAGTCTTTCTTTAATTGTTGTAACATAACACTTGCCAGTCTTTCACTTGACTTTGCAGTCTCCATCCATGGTTTCTTTCACTTTTTCTCAGTCTTTTGGTTTTGTGACCCGTTTGAGCTACAAACAAATAAGTCACCAACATCGACAGGTAAGACTATCACTAATCTTTAGCACTCAATTGTTTTGCTCTATAATGCACATACACTTCAGGGGAGCAGTAAAAATGGTACAAAAGTGAATAGGGTGTAAAAAGTGCCATATCCATATATCTCCTAGATATAGGACATTCACTTCAAAACCGTATTACTTATGATTATTTTTTTTACTATATGTGTTGTCATTTTGAATGTGTTATTCAATGCGTTCCTATGGGCTATAGCATTAAAGGAATAATTCAATATTTTATCAAAACAAAATTCAATATGTGTCAATAATCTCCCCAAGGAGAAGTGGGTGTGGATTCAGGCGCAGGAGAGAGCAAATTTCGAAAAAGGGGGTTTTATTACACAAGTCCAAAGAACAGGAACGGGACTACAACATTACCCTCAAAACAACTGAACACTGTCCAGAAAAAACACCTGTTCAAAAGAACACAAGCAAACGCAACCCAAACAAAATGACAGCTAACGTAACAATACCGCAAAAAACCCAGAGGGTATGGCGAGATTTAATTACCCTAAATAGAACACAGGTGAAACACAAGACAGACATAACCAAAGCAAAAGGGATCAGTGGCAGCTAGTAGACCAACGACGACCGCCGAGCGCCACCAGAACAGGGAGAGGAGCCGGAAGTCGTGACAATATGTATGTTTTACACCTACAACAAAAATGATCTAATAACTAAATTATGCATGTTGTGACCATCTTAAAACGATTCCAAATGTTAACTTATTAGATATCGTGACCCAAGAGCTTAGACCATTCAAAAGTAACTCTGGACCTTAAAGCCAGTTCCACTAAATGTTTTCATTGTTCCCCTCTAATCAGGGACTGATTTAGACCCGTGACACCAGGTGTGTACAATAAATTATCAGGTAGAACAGCAGGCTCTTACATCCTAGGGTAGGAGCGGAAAACCCCTGGCTTAGACTAAGTGGGCGTAACGTTCGTCGTTGGGAGAAAGAGAGGAGGACCAATGCGCAGCGTGGAACTAGAACACTGAACAAAACAATAAATAACAAACGAACAGTCCCGTAAGGTGAAAGACAAAAACACTAAACAGGAAATAAGCACCCACAACTCAAAAGTGAAACCAGGCTACCTAAGTATGGTTCTCAATCAGGGACAACGATTGACAGCTGCCTCTAATTGAGCACCATACCAGGCCAAACACAGAAATCCCAAATCATAGAAAAAAGAACATAGACAACCCACCCAACTCACGCCCTGACCATACTAAAACAAAGACATAACAAAATGACTAAGGTCAGAACGTGACAGTACCCCCCCCAAAGGTGCGGACTCCAGCCGCAAAACCTGAACCTATAGGGGAGGGTCTGGGTGGGTGTCTGTCCGCGGTTGCGGCTCTGGCGCGGGACGTGGACCCCACTCCACCATAGTCTTTCTCCGCCTCTTTAACCGCCTCCGTGGCCTCTTTAGAGCGGCGACCCTCGCCGCCGACCTCGGACTGGGGACCCTAGCCACGGGTCCCGAATAGACGGGAGATTCCGGCAGCACCGGCCGGATGGGAGATTCCGGCAGCACCGGACAGACGGGAGATTCCGGCAGCACCGGACAGGTGGGAGCCTCCGGCAGCTCCAGAGTGAAGGGCGATTACGGCAGCGCCGGAGTAATGGACGGCTCTGGCAGCTCCTGACTGACCGGCGGCTCTGGCAGCTCCTGACCGACCGGCGGCTCTGGCAGCTTCTGACTGACCAGCGGTTCTGGCAGCTCCTGACTGACCGGCGGCTCTGGCAGCTCAGGACAGACGGGCAACTCTGGCAGCAGGACAGACGGGCGACTCTGGCAGCTCAGGACAGACGGGCAACTCTGGCAGCTCAGGACAGACGGGCGACTCTGGCAGCTCAGGACAGATGGTAGACTCTGGCAGCTCAGGACAGATGGGAGACTCTGGCAGCTCAGGACAGATGGGAGACTCTGGCAGCGCTGGGCAGGAGGAAGACTCTGGCAGCGCTGGACAGGCTGGAGCACCTGTAGGGAGGAGACGGAGAGACAGCCTGGTGCGGGAGGCTGCCACCGGAGGGTTGGTGCTTGGAGGTGGCACCGGATAGACCGGACTGTGAAGGCGCACTGGAGGTCTCGAGCACCGAGCCTGCCCAACCCTACCTGGCTGAATGCTCCCTGTAGCCAGGCCAGTGCGGCGAGGTGGAATAGCCCGCACTGGGCTGTGCTGGTGAACCGGTGACAACATGCGTAGGGCTGGTGCCATTTACCCCAGCCCGAGGAGACGCACTGGAGACCAAATGCGCTGAGTCGACTTCATGGCACCTGGCTCGATGCCCACTCTAGCCTGGCCGATATGAGGCGCTGCTATGTACCGCACCGGGCTATGCCTGCGCACCGGGGACACCGTGCACCTCATGGCATAACACGGTGCCTGCCCAGTCCCTCTCTCTCCACGGTAAGCATGGGGAGTTGGCTCAGGTCTCCTACCTGACTTAGCCACACTACCCGTGTGCCCCCCAATACATTTTGGGGCTGCCTCTCGGGCTTCCAACCGCGCTGCCGCGCTGCCTCCTCATACCACCGCCTCTCGGCTTTCGCTGCCTCCAGCTCTGCCTTGGGGCGGCAATTCTCTCCAGCCTGTGCCCATGGTCCCTTATCGTCCAGAATCTCCTCCCATGTCCAGGAGTCCCGAGATCGCTGCTGCTGCCCGTTACCACGCTGCTTGGTCCTTTGGTGGTGGGTGCTTCTGTAACGTTCGTCGTTGGGAGAAAGAGAGGACGAACAATGCGCAGTGTGGTAAGTGTTCATAGCTCTTAATAACGTACTAGAACACTGAGCAAAAACATTAAATAACAAACAAACAATCCCGTAAGGTGAAAGACAAGAACACTAAACAGGAAATAAGCACCCACAACTCAAAAGTGAAACCAGGCTACCTAAATATGGTTCTCAATCAGGGACAACGATTGACAGCTGCCTCTAATTGAGAACCATACCAGGCCAAACACAGAAATCCCAAATCAAAGAACATAGACAACTCATGCCCGTACCATACTAAAACAAAGACATAACAAAAGAACTAAGGTCAGAACATGACAGAGGGTTTGTTAATACCCCCCTCCAACTCTTCTTGTCCTGTTCCCCACTCTTCCTTTCCTTTATCTCTTCCGTTTACACTCCTCTGTCTCTCCGTCTCTCCCTGCTTGTTTAACTCTGGTGTCTCCAGGTCTGCTGGGGCTAATCTTTAGCTCGATGCATTAGCCGTATTGGCTTCGATGCTCATATAAGATAATCACCCCAATACACACTGAAGCACTCCCTAATTACAAAATTGATTCCCATTTGCAGTACATTTTTTAAATGTTTATTTCACCTTTATTTAACCAGGTAGGCTAGTTGAGAACAAGTTCTCATTTGCAACTGCGACCTGGCCAAGATAAAGCAACGCAATTTGACACATACAACAACACTGACTTACACATAGAATAAACAAAACATACAGTCAAAAAAACAGTAGAACAAAATAAATACAGTGAGTATAAATGAGGTAAATTAAGTCAATAAATAGGCCATGGTGGCGAAGTAATTACAATATAGCAATTAAACACTGGAATGGTAGATGTGCAGTAGATGAATGTGCAAGTAGAGATACTGGGGTGCAAAGGAGCAAGATAAATAAATAAATACAGTATGAGGATGAGGTAGGTAGGTAGATAGCCTATCTATGTGCAGGTGCAGTGATCTGTGAGCTGCTCTGACAGCTGGTGATTAAAGCTAGTGAGGGAGATGTGAGTCTCCAGCTTCAGAGATTTTTGCAGTTTGTTCCAATCATTGGCAGCAGAGAACTGGAAGGAAAGACGACCAAAGGAGGAATTGGCTTCGAGGGTGACCAGTGAGATATACCTGCTGGAGCGTGTGCTAAGTGTGGGTGCTGCTATGGGACCAGTGAGCTGAGATAAAGTGGAGCTTTACCTAGCAGAGACTTGTAGATAACCTGGAGCCAGTGGGTTTGGCGACGAGTATGAAGCGAGGGCCAACCAACGAGAGCGGACAGGTCGCAATGGTGAGTAGTGTATGGGGCTTTGGTGACAAAACGGATGGCACTGTGATAGACTGCATCCAGTTTGCTGAGTAGAGCATTGGAGGCTATTTTATAGATGACATCAAAGAAGTCGAGGATCGGTAGGATGGTCAGTTTTATGAGGGTATGTTTGGCAGCATGAGTGAAGGATGCTTTGTTGCGATGTAGGAAGCTGATTCTAGACTTAACTTTGGATTGGAGATGCTTAATGTGAGTCTGGAGGGAGAGTTTACAGTCTAACCAGACACCCAGGTATTTGTAGTTATCCACATATTTTAAGTCAGAGCCGTCCAGAGTAGTGATGCTGGACGGACGAGCAGGTGCGGGCAGTGATCTATTGAATAGCATGCATTTAATTTGACTTGCATTTAAGAGCAGTTGGAGACCACGGAAGGAGAGTTGTATGGTATTGAAGCTCGTCTGGAGGTTAGTTAACACAGTTTCCAAAGAGGGGCCAGAAGTATACAGAATGGTGTCGTCTGCATAGAGGTGGATCAGAGAATCACCAGATGTATACAGAGAAGAGAGTCGGCCCAAGAATTGAACCCTGTGGCACACCCATAGAGACTGCCAGAGGTCCGGACAACAGGCCCTCCGATTTGACACACTGAACTCTGTCTGAGAAGTAGTTGGTAAACCAGGCGAAGAAATCATTTGAGAAACCAAGGCTGTCCAGTCTGATAATAAGAATGTGGTGATTGACAGAGTCTAAAGCCTTGACCAGGTCGATGAAGACGGCTGCACAGTAATGTCTTTTATTGATGGCGGTTATGATGTCATTTAGGACCTTGAGCGTGGCTGTGGTGCATGCATGACCAGCTCTGAAACCAGATTGCATAGCGGAGAAGGTACGGTGGGATTCGAAATGGTCGGTAATCTGTTTGTTAATTTGGCTTTCGAAGACCTTAGATACACAGGGTAGGATAGATATAGGTCTGTAGCAGTTTGGGTCTGGAGTGTCACCCCCTTTGAAGAGGGGGATGACCGCGGCAGCTTTCCAATCTTTGTGAGTCTCAGACGATACGAAAGAGAGGTTGAACAGGCTAGTAATAGGGGTTGCAACAATTTCGGCAGATAATTTTAGAAAGAGAGGGTCCAGATTGTCTAGCTCGGATGATTTGTATGGGTCCAGATTTTGCAGCTCTTTCAGAACATCAGCTATCTGGATTTGGGTGAAGGAGAAATGGTGGGGGCTTTGGTGGGTTGCTGTGGATGGTGCCAGGTAGTTGACCGGGGAAGGGGTAGCCAGGTGGAAAGCATGGCCAGCCGTAGAGAAATGCTTATTGAAATTCTCAATTATAGTGGATTTATTGGTTGTAACAGTGTTTCCCTTCCTCAGAGCAGTGGGCAGCTGGGAGGAGGTGCTCTTATTCTCCATGGACTTTACAATGTCCCAGAACTTTTTTGAGTTAGTACTACAGGATGCAAATTTATTTTTGAAAAAGCTAGCCTTGGCTTCCCTAACTGCCTGTGTATATTTGTTCCTAACTTCCCTGAAAAGTTGCATCACGGGGGCTATTCGATCTTAATGCAGAACGCCACAGAATGTTTTTGTGCTGGTCAAGGGCAGACAGGTCTGGAGTGAAACAAGGACTATATCTATTCCTAGTTCTACATTTTTTTGAGTGGGGCATGCTTATTTAAGATGTTGAGGAAGGCACTTTTAAAGAATAGCCAAATATCATCTACTGACGGGATGAGGTCAATGTCATTCCAGGATACCCCGGCCAGGTCGATTAGAAAGGCCTGCTCGCAGAAGTGTTTTAGGGAGCGTTTGACAGTGATGAGGGGTGGTCGTTTGGTCGCAGACCCATTACGGATGCAGGCAATGAGGCAGTGATCGCTGAGATCTTGGTTGAAAACAGCAGAGGTGTATTTGGAGGGTGACATCTATGAGGGTGCCCGTGTTTACGGATTTCGGGTGGTACCTGGTAGGTTCATTGATAATTTGTTTGAGATTGAGGTAATCAAGCTTAGATTGTAGGTTGGCCGGGGTGTTAAGCATGTCCCAGTTTAGGTCACCTAGTAGCACGAGCTCAGAAGAAAGATGGGGGGCAATCAATTCACATATGGTATCGAGGGCACTGCTGGGGGCTGAGGGAGGACTATAGCAAGCGGCAACAGTGAGAGACTTTTCTGGAAAGGTGAATTTTTAGAAGTAGGAGCTCGAATTGTTTGAGTACGGACTTGGATAGTAATACAGAACTCTGCAGGCTATCTTTGCATTAGATTGCAACACCGCCCGCTTTGGCTGTTCTATCTTGGCGGAAAATTGTATAGTTAGCCATGGAGATTTCAGGATTTTTGGTGGTTTTCCTAAGCCAGGATTCAGACATGGCTAATACATCCGGGTTGGCAGAGTGTGCTAAAGCTGTGAGTAAAACAAACTTCGGGAGTAGGCTTCTAATGTTAACATGCATGAAACCAAGGCTCTTACGGTTACAGAAGTCAACAAATGAGAGCACCTGGGGATTGGGAGTGGAGCTAGGCACTGCAGGACCTGGATTAACCTCTACATCACCAGAGGAACAGAGGAGAAGTAGGATAAGGGTACGGTTAAAGGCTATACGAACTGGCCGTCTAGCACGTTCGGAACAGAGGTTAAAAGGAGCAGGTTTCTGGGCACGATAGCATAGATTCAAGGCATAGTGTACAGACAGAGGTAAGGTAGGATGTGAGTACATTGGAGGTAAACCTAGGCATTGAGTAATGATGAGATAGATATAGTCTCTAGAGATGTTTAAACCAGGTGATGTCTTTGCAGATGTAGGAGGTGGAACAACATGGCTGGTTAAGGCATATTGAGCAGGGCTAGAGGCTCTTCAGTGAAATAAGACAGTAAACACTAACCAGGACAGTAATGTACGAGGCATATTTATATTAGAGAGAGGCATGCGTAGCCAAGTGAACATATGGGTCCAGTGAGTGGTTGGGCTGACACAGCTATTCAGACAGTTAGCAGGCCGACGCTAACAAGCTAACAGTTAGTAGGCCAGGGCTAAACAAGCTAGCAGTTAGCAGACCGGAGCAGGCAAGCTAGCAGTTAGCAGACCGGGGCAGGCAAGCTAGCAGTTAACAGACCGGGGCTAGCAAGTTAGCCTTTGTGGGATGTCGAAATGGGGGTAAGTCTGTTTTTGCCTCTTCGTGCGGTGACGTCGATAGGCCAGTCATGGAATTAGTAGGGTTCCAAGTAGCTCTAGGTAGCAGGTAGGCCGCTGTTAACAGAATGGGCCTTCGGCGGACGTCGCGCCCGAGGGGCCTGTTGGAATCCTTGGGCAGATTATGTCGGTATTCTAGTCGTAGAGGATCGGCAGAGTTCCGTGCCAGATACCGGCAATAGAAGAGGTCCGGATATTGTAGCCCAGGAGTGGGCTTCGGTGGTAGCACAGGAGCCCTGGCTGTGCGAGCTTCAGGCTAATTGGTGCTTGCTCCGGGATGGAAACGCTAGCCAGGAGTAGTCACCCGGGATTGCGGATAGCTAGTTGCAAAGATCCAGATGAAAATGTTCAGAGTTTGCGGTAGGAATCCCGGGATATGGGGAATTTAAAAAAAAAATTATAATAATAGGTCCGTTATGCAATCTGTGACACACAAACACACACACACACACACACATGCACCACGCACGCATGCACAAACACATGTATGGTGCATGGATGACCCAAGAAGGACCAACCCCTTTGATAATAATGAAAATTCCTCCTCAGCCTGGTGTTACAAGTTCGGCAAGCAAGGCAGTCACTGATGTGCATAGTGGAGTGATGGAGGCCAGTTTAGCACCTAGTAGTAGAGGTCTTCATGGGTCCACAGACCTGAAATTCCGAGATCCGACCCGAATGGGTTTTATAGCTCACCTCCTGCTTTTGATCACATTTTGCCCTGAAACTGAGAGAAAATTTTGTATTTTTAAAGCAAATTTCCTACAATTCTACGCATTTTGCTATCATATGCTGTCTGGGAGCCTGCGTGCACGTTCGGTAATCAGGCCCTGCCTCTATGTTCAATCAAATTTCAAATGTATTTCTAAAGCCCTTCTTACATCTGTGGATGTCAAAGTGCCCAGCCTAAAACCCCAAACAGCAAGCAATGCAGGTGTAGAAGCTCAGTGGCTTGGAAAAACTCCCTAGAAAGACCAGAACCTAGGAAGAAACCTGGAGAGGAACCAGGCTATGAGGGGTGGCCAGTCCTCTTCTGGCTGTGCCGGGTGGAGATTATAACATAACATGGACAAGATGTTCAAATGTTCATAGATGACCAGCAGGGTCAAATAATAATAATCACTGTGGTTGTCAAGGTTGCAACAGGTCAGCACCTCAGGAGTAAATATCAGTTGGCTTTTCATAGCCGGTCATTCAGAGTATCTCTACTGCTCCTGTTGTCTCTAGAGAGTTGAAAACAGCAGGTCTGGGACAGGTAGCACGTCCGGTGAACAAGGCAGGGTTTCATAGCCGCTGGCAGAACAGTTGAAACTGGAGCAGCAGCATGGCCAGATGGTCTGGGGACAGCAAGGAGTCATCAAGCCAGGTAGTCCTGAGGCATGGTCCTAGGGCTTCTTTTTCTCTCTTCTTTCTTTCTTTCTCTCTAGGGAGAGAAAGAAAGAAAGAGAGAAAGAGAGAAAGAAAGAGAGAAAGAGAGAATTAGAGAGAGCATACTTAAATTAACACAGGACACCGGATGAGACAGGAGAAATACTCCAGATATAACAGACTGACCCTAGCCCCCCGACACATAAACTACTGCAGCATAAATTCTGGAGGTTGAGACAGGAGGGGTCGGGAGACACTGTTGCCCCGTCCGACGAGACCCCTGGACATGGCCAAACAGGCAGGATATAACACCACCCACTTTGCAAAAACACAGCCCCCACACCACTAGAGGGTATCTTCAACCACCAACTTACCATCCTGAGACAAGGCCGAGTATAGCCAACAAAGATCTCTGCCACGGCACAATCCAAGGGGGGGGCGTCAACTCGGACAAGAAGATCACGTCAGTGACTCAACCCACTCAAGTGATGCACCCCTCCTCTGGATGACATGGAAGAGCACCAGTAAGCCAGTGACTCGGACCCTGTAAACGGGGTAGAAGCAGAGAATCCTAGTGGAGAGAGGGGAACCGGCCAGGCAGAGACAGCAAGGGTGGTTCATTGCTCCAGTGCCCTTCCGTTCACCTTCACACTCCTGGGCCAGACTACAATCAAGGGACCTACTGCAGAGATGAGTCTTCAATAAAGACCTAAAGGTTTAGACCGAGTCTGGATCTTTCACATGGATTGGCAGACCATTCCATAAAAGTGGAGCTCTATAGGAGAAAGCCCTGCTTCCAGCTATTTGCTTAGAAATTTTAGATTTTATTGTAATATCCCTGCAGTGAAGCATGGTGGTGTTAGCATGCTGTTGTGGGGATGTTTTTCAGAGGCAGGGACTGGGAGACTGGTCAGGATTGAGGGAAAGATGAAAACCGCAAAGTACAGAGAGATCCTTGATGAAAACCTGCTCCAGAGAGATTCACCTTCCAACAGGCAACAAAAAGCCTGGGCAAAAGACTCTCTGGCTTTAAAATAGGCATAAGCGAACAGTTCCAAAAGGAAATCGACTAAAAAGGCGATGTGTAGCTCTCGTAGTCGACAAGCTATTCATTTTTATACAACAGGTGGGTGTAATCCTGAATGCTGATTGGTTAAAACCGCATTCCAGCTGGTGTCAATTCCACAAGTTACCACAGGCCACCGGCTGTTCCATCTGACTGTGCAATCGACTTTTTCATTAACCCAGCCAGGCAATTTATAAACTTGATCTCCACTATGAAAAGCATTAGACAAAAGCATCTAGACATTATCTCATGTTTCTTTTAGACTAACATTTATTTTTCAACAGCTGAGATTTGTGTAAACCTTGCTCTCTGTCTCTTCGACATTTGCGACATTGTTTCAATATTCAAATTCAAATGTGACGGGACGAGACAAATTAGGCAGGCAGCGTTTCTCAGCCAGTTGAAATCTTGAATCAGCTGCCATAATTTGTATGGATTTATACAAAGAAATAAAACTAAGTTAAGTGCAGATAGTGTGCAGTCTTTCCAGATTCAGTTTGAAGTGATTGCGTTAGCTGTGTTGTTGGTTAAATTATTTTGGGGTAGGAGGCAGCATTTTCAGCGGGACGGATGTGTTGTTGCCTACCCTCACCACCTAGGGGCGGTCCATCAGGAAGTCCAGAATCTAGTTGCAGAGGGAGGTGTTCAGTTCCAGGGTCCTTAGTTTAGTGATAAGCTTGGAGGGCACTATGGTGTTGAACGCTGATCTGTAGTCAATGAACAGCATTCTCAAATAGGTGTTCCTTTTGTCCATCTGAGAAAGGGCAGTCCAATAGAGATTGCGTCATCTGTGGATCTGTTGGGGTGATATGCAAATTGGAGTGGGTACAGGGTTTCTGGGATGATGGTGTTGATGTGAGCCCTGACCAGTCTTTCAAAGCATTTCATGGCTAAAATGTGAGGGCTATGGGGCGGTAGACATTCATGCATGGTTCAGTGTTGCTTTCCTCAAAAAGAGCATGGAAGGAATTTAGCTCGCATGGTAGGCTCGCGTCACTGGGTAGCATGCCCCCCTTCATAATCCGTCAAAGTTTGCAAGCCCTGACACATCCGACTGGCATCAGAGCCGGTGTAGTAGGATTCGATCTCAGTCCTGTGTTAACGCTTTGCCTGTTTGATGATTCGTTAGAGGGCGTAGCCAGATTTTTTTATAAGCGCCCGGATTAGTTTCCCACTCCTTGAAAGCTCCAGCTCTAGCCTTTAGCTCATTGCGGATGTTGCCTGTAATCCATGGCTTCTGGTTGGGATATGTACGTACGGCCACTGTGGGATGACGTCGTCAATGCACTTACTAATGAGCCTGTGACTGATGTGGTATACTCCTCAATGTCACCGGATGAATCCTGGAACCTATTCCAGTCTGTGGTAGCAAAACAGTCCCGTAGTTTAGAATCCACTTCATCGGACCACTTCTGTATTGAGCACGTTCATGGTACTGACTGTTTGAGTTGTTGCTTGTAAGCAGAAATCAAGAAACATTTGTGTGTTGAAAATGCCTATCCACTTGTATAATATATTTGCAAACACTTCAAACAGACATACATACCCCATCAGAAACATCACAGTGGGTTTCTTCACGGTAGCCAAACCAAAAACAGATTTAATGGGAAACTCAGTTATTTATAGAGCCATGTCATTGTGGAATGCTCTGCCACCAGACGTTTAGCTTTAAAAAACAGATTTAAAAAAACATATTTTATCACAGTGCCTCTCCTCTTTCTAAAAGTCCAATTGAACTGTGGTGATTATAAGAATATGAATGTGTATATATAAGTCATGTGTGTCTTCTTTGGTGTCTTTCCTAAATACAGTATACAGAAATAATTCATACCCCTTGACTTATTCCACATTGTGTTGTGTTACAGCCTGAATTCAAAATGGATGAAATTGACTTTTTTTCTCTCACCCATCTACACACAGATGTATCTAATTTACATAATTATTCACACCCGAGTCAATACTTTGCAGAAGCACCTTTGGCAGCGATTGAGTCTTTCTGGGTAAGACTCTAAGAGCATTGCACACTTGGACTGTACAATATTTGCCCATTATTATTTTAAAAATTATTCAAGCTCTGTCAAGTTGTTTTTAAATTCTGGCTG
This sequence comes from Oncorhynchus tshawytscha, assembly GCF_018296145.1. NCBI lineage: Eukaryota > Metazoa > Chordata > Actinopteri > Salmoniformes > Salmonidae > Oncorhynchus > Oncorhynchus tshawytscha. Next base: position 12,626,320 of record NC_056447.1, on the reverse strand, counting down.
TAACACACCTAAAGGAGCCCTTGCTACACGAAGTGAATGATAGACAAATTATAGACAAATGCATGCACCATATGGACAGGGGCAATATTGCTGGAAAATACCCTGATCTAAACCAGTAACGGGTGCAATAAGTCCAAATAACAGATTTGATTATTTTAGAAAATGTATGTAATTTATATTTGAGTATCATGAGATTAATTAACCAATCAATTAAAATCAAGCAGTGTGAAAGGAAGGCCTGGAAAATAGTTAAAGACTCCAGCCACCCAAGCCATAGACTGTACTCTTTGCTTCCACATGGCAAGGGTACCAGTGCATCAAGTCTGACACCAACAGGCTCCTGTACAGCTTATATCCCAAAGCCATAAGACTGATAAATAGCTAACAGAATGGCTACACAGAGTATAGGAGTTGACCCCTTAATTTTATTTTGCACTGTCTCTATGCACACTCTCAACCACAATGATACTTCAACACACACATAACAAGCCCACACACGCATTTATACTGACTCTACGCACGCACGCACGTACGCACAGACACGCACGCATGCATGCATGCACGCACGCACGCACGCACGCACACACACACACACAAAATCATAATTTACACGGTTCCTACTCTGTTTATCATATATCCAGGTTCTTAGTCACCTTACCCCTATATGCTATGGGAACTGACCCTGTGCAGTACCAGTCAAAAGTTTGGACACACCTACTCATTCAAGGGTTTTATTTATTTCTACATTGTAGAATAATTGTGAAGAGCAGCAGTGAATAGTATTCATTTACAATGTAGAATATATGAAAAATAGGTGTGTCCAAACGTTTGACTGGTACTGTATATACAGTATATTCGAAAAGTATTCAGACCCCTCATCAACCTACAGAAAATATCCCATAATGACAAAGCGTAAACAGGTTTTTGAAAATGCATTAAAAATAAAAAACCGAAATAACTTAGTTACATAAGTATTCAGTCCCTTTGCTCTGAGACTTGAAATTGATCTCAGGTGCATCCTGTTTCCATTGATCATCCTTGATGTTTCTACAACTTAATTGGAGTCCTCCTGTGGTAAATTCAAACCTGCCTATATAAGGTCCCACAGTTAACAGTGCTTGTCAGAGCAAAAACAAAGAAATGAGGTGAAGGAATTATCCGTAGAGCTCTGAGACAGGATTGTGTCAAGTTTTAGATCTGGGGAAGGGTACCAAAACAATTCTGGTCCCCAAGAACAGTGACCTCCATCATTCTTAAATGGAAGACGTTTGGAACCACCAAGACTCTTCCTATAGCTGGCCACCTGGCCAAACAGAGCAATCGGGGGAGAAGGACCTTGGTCAGGGAGGTGACCAAGAACACGATGGTCACTCTGACAGAGCTCCAGAGTTCCTCTGTGGAGATGGGAGAACTTCCCAGAAGGACATTCATCTCTGCAGCACTCCACCAATCAAGCCTTAATGGTAGAGTGGCAAAATGGAAGCCACTCCTCAGTAAAAGGCACATGACAGTCCACTTGGAGTTTGCCAAAAGGCACCTAAATACTCTAAGACCATGAGAATCAATATTCTGTGGTCTGATGAAACCAAGATTGAACTATTTGGCCAGAATGCCAAGCGTCACGTCTGGAGTAAACCTGCTACCATCCTTACAGTGAAGCATGGTGACGGCAGCATCATGCTGTGGGGATGTTCTTAAACAGCAGGGACTGATAGACTAGTCAGGATCAAATTAAAGATGAACGGAGAAAAGGACAGAGAGATCCTTGATGAAAACCTGCTCCAGAGCACTCAGGACCTCAGACTTGGGCGAAGGTTCATCTTCCAACATGACAACAACCGTAAGGACACAACCAAGACAATGGAGGAGTGGCTTCGGGACAAGTCTCTGAATATCCTTGAGTGGCCCAGCCAGAGTCCGGACTTGAACCCAATCAAACATCACTGGAGAGACCCAAAAATGGCTATGCAGCAATGCTCCCCAATCAACCCGACAGAGCTTAAGAGGATGTGCAGGATATAATGGGAGAAACTCCCCAAATACAGGTGTGCCAATCTTATAGCATCATGCCCAAGAAGACTCAAGGCTGTAATAACTGCCAAAGGTGCTTCAACAAAGTACTGAGTAAAGGGTCTGAATACTTATGTAAATGTCATATTTCAGTTTTTTATGTTTTATACATTTGTAAAAAATTCTAAAAACCTGCTTTTGCTTTGCCATTATGGGGTATTGTTTGTAGATTGTTGAGGGAAAAAAAACAATTTCATAAATTTTAGAATAAGGTTGTAAAATGTGGAAAAAGTCAAGGTGTCTGAATACTTTCCGAAAGCACTGTACGTAGCTTTTTACTTACTTGTGTTCTTCTTATTCTTCCTATTTCATTTTTTTTGTGTGTTTTTGTTCTACCTGTTATTTTTAGTGATACATTATATTAATTACTGCATTGTTGGGTTTGGAACTTGCAAGAAAGGCATTTCACTGTACTTGTGCACGTGACATTAAAACCTGCAACTTGAAACCTTAAACAATGTACATGCAAAAACATAGATATTGAAAGATACATTTAAAACATCTACACAACATCTACACATCTACATGTCAGACGATGACGAGATCCGTTACATTATTAAAATAAATTAAGAGAGTTAAACACACACTATATATAAACTCCAAGTAATTGTTTTAATAAACTTCTTCTTAGGAAGAAGGGACAGTGATGGAAGGCACAATGATGCCGAAACATTGGTGGTTTACCCAATAAATTACTGTGAGTTTATATTTAGTGTGCAACTCTCTTTATTTATTTTTATATCTTACAGTTTATTCGCCGTTAGCACCACTACACAAAATAATTTATCCGGGTTTGTGCCAGCTCATGCTTCTTATTAAACACTGATTATTAACACCAACACTGGGGTTCTATTACACCACTGAATGTTGTAACTGCTGAATCAACACTAGAAATGTTACACTGAAAAATCAACACTAATACTGGCCAATTTGCTGTGAAGGGTTTAGCTGTTCAACAGTTTGATGGCCTGGCGATAGAAGCTGTCTTGGAGCCTATAACCTACTAATCCTTCCATCTGACCCTAGAAGGGTGGAGTACATATTGGGCTTAACCAGCTTTGCCTGTTTGTCTTTGTGATTTGTAGAGTCAACAGCACTGGAGGAGAGGTGTCAGAGACCTGGGGGACTTTGGGAGTGTGGTTAAGGGACGTGGGCCACCACTTCGATGGCTGCAGCTCAGAATCATTTACCTTCGTCCCAATCTGTAGGTAGTCAACAACGGGGTCATATTGATTAGAATATGCATTGCAACAAAAAAAAGACGTTTTGCAATGGAAAACAAAAAGGAGCCTCTGAAGTGTTTCTTTCTAAAATGCTATGTATCCATTTTCAGAAATGTTGGTATAATAAACAATAAATGTTAAAATAACTTTAAATTGGTGTTTTTTCACTATCTAGTCATGGCATGGGGTTATTCAATCACAGACATATTTGTTTGAGATCTATCACTTGATGGTCTCATCTAAGTGAGACAAATAATCATGTTTTTTGCAAACACACAATATAACCGCCAGAAATAAGTAGTACTGCTAGGTTTTACACAGTCAACTGTAGCAAATAACAAAATCTTGAATAAAGAACTGTTCAAATGTTACATTTGTGACATCAATTTGTTTTAATAACCAATTCTGTCATATGAGATCTGTATATTAAACATTAACATTTGACATTTTAGTCATTTAGCAGATGCTCTTATCTAGCGACTTAGACTTACAGTTAGTGCATCCATCTTAAGATAGCTAGGTGAGTCAACCACATATCACAGTAAAATATACAGTATACAAACATTCCATTCCAGCTTAACATAACCCAATCTTTGGAGGGTAAAACGTCCATGGTGTGAGGTCAGGGGTTGAAATGCCTGCTCTTTGGCTACTGAGGTAGAAGAGCCAATGAGGTTTGTGTTCATTGGGTTTAAAAGGGCAGCTCATTGGACCACTTTGCTTCCAAGGTATTTGTACTCTGCTCATGCTCTCTTCTCCCTTTCTCCTGCAGTCTAGGGTAAGGGCAAAGGGTTATTTCTGGACAGGGCCAACTGAGGGTTGGGGCAAGGGGACATCCAAGAAGAGGGGTGTCTAACTCTGGGTTCCTCGGGTAGTGCATTCCTTGGGACTTCTCACATGTTTGTTCTAGCCCAGCACTAACACGGATGGTTTAACTAACTAAGGGCTTGGCGATTTAGTTGATCTTTTGAACGAGGTGACAGAAATGTGCACAGACCCCAGGACTATGTTCCCATAGGGCAGCACACAGTTGTCCCAGCGTCGTCCGGATTAGGGAGGGTTTGGCCGGGGTAGGCCATCATTGTAAATAAGACTTTTTTCATAACTGACTTGCCTAGTTAAATAAAGGTTAAATAAAATAAAACACAATTATGTGAATTAAGAAACACTGCCCTATGGCTACTGGTTTCATACATCCCATTGTGGCCCTTACTTATTAACTAAAGCTAATTAACTGTCCAGGAGGGCCCTTGACATGGAGCTCTATGTATTAATCAGTCACTTATCCCCAGTTTATGAGAAATGCTGCCCTGTGGGCTGGGCGATTGGCCACCCGTGGCTTAAGTGCTACATTTTAGGGGTCTCCAGTTCCGGGAGCTTATTACTGGTGAGGTGGGGTAGGGGTGGAGTTGCATTTTGGGATAATTGAGTTCCTTGTTGTTGAGGTGGTCACATTTGCAGTGGGTTGTAATGGCTGCCATTTTAATATATTTTGAGGAGGGAAAGCCATGATTTTAATAAGTTGGTAGTTAGTCATTTACTTGAATTACAGTGCACACTGTCAGCATAGTGGAGCCATTTTCGGGTATAGCGACCTCCCACCACTGCCCAGCAAGCACAAAGGGTTATAGAAATGTTTGCATCGCTCATGTACAGTTTCCTTTTGGTTGTATTTGACATTTCCACAACGTTCCCCTGCAACATATAATTTTCACTGGATATTTAAAGTTTACAAATCTATTCAAAATATGGCACACACAAAGACTCTATCTGATGATGGAAGCTGCCTCGTCCCCTAAGTCGTGACTGTTTGCTTACGGTAGGTAGTAAAACTTTTAAAAGTCAATTTGAGCTAAAATAGAATGGCATCATCATCAGCCACAAGGTGTTTATTAAGTGTGTGCATGAGCCTGTGTTTGTGCATGAGGGAACATGCACGAGTTACACTTGTGTTCTCTGTTTATGTGTGTGTTTACGTATGTTTACATTTGTGTGGTTACATTTGTGCATCTATGTGTGTGTGTGTATTTCTGCCGCGCCATGTGTAGTGCTCTTATTTTAGCACAGGGCTGAAAATAGCAGCCTCTGGTCCTAGAGTGAGTGTGTGTTTATGTGAGACAGACGCACTTTAAAAAAAAGCTAGTGTAGCAGCACTGTTTCTGGTCCAAACCCCTGGCTCTCTGTGTGGTTAGCCAGCATGGCTATACTTAGTTGAGAGCCGCGTTGGTGAAGCTGTAAATGCCTGGGCGGCTAGGCCTGGTTGAGACAGGGGACGCCAGTGTCTGCGCTGGCTGGTAGCCCCCATTAGGGGGAGGATGGGGGGCTGCTCAAGCTGACCGCAGCTAAGTTTAAACTCATCAGCTCAGAGCAGACTTATGGATGTGGGTGTCAAAGATAGAGGGATGTGTGTTTTTGAGGAATATGTGGGGGTTGGTAATATGGTCTCATTAAAGGTAGTCTATTTCTGTTTGTGGGTGGGGAGGGTAACAGTCTGTGTTCTTGAGTTTGAGAATATCCCTAGCATTTCTCTAGTATTTGAATGCATTGGAGTCATACAGTATGTGTGTGTGTGTGTGTGTGTGTGTGTGTGTGTGTGTGTGTGTGTGTGTGTGTGTGTGTGTGTGTGTGTGTGTGTGTGTGTGTGTGTGTGTGTGTGTGTGTGTGTGTGTGTGTGTGTGTGTGTGTGTGTGTGTGTGTGTGTGTGTGTGTGTGCATGGCATGGCATGCATGTGTGTGCAGGTATGTCTAAGTACTCCACCTCATGAATTCAATCACCACAGTGCGTGTGAGTGAGACAGAGATGATTGAGAGAGGAATGTGTAGCTCTCTGTGTTTGTATGTAGCCATATTTATGGGTGGGGGAGGTTGGGGTGAGGGAGTGGGAGAGAAAGTGTATTGGAACAACCGCTGTTGCCTGTAATTGTTGAATGGTACACAATGTTCTGGGTCAGGAAAGCGACTGGTAATGATCCAGTGCAATAAACGGTGGAAACTGGCCTTTCTCCAGGCATCTGGACTCGGGTAACCTCTCTCCCCAGGCAGAGGCAGCTCCAGCCCCCACAGGACCCGGCCCATCCAGCCCTCCCCTGGGCTACGGAAGAGGAGGAGGGGTGTGGGCATTTGGCACACACATATGCACACACATGCACATACTTTATTTTCACATACATTCTCACACCTCTCTGTATAAAGCTATTATTTTTCCTTCTCTCTCACCCCTCCATTATATCCCCCTCTCCCTTCTCATTCTTTCTCTCTCATGTTATAGTTCTGCTGTACAGGAAAAAATACAATAACTTGAATACTCTAAACTCTTTCTCTCTCCCTCTCCCAGGGCTGTGCAGTGTAGTGGGGTTGTTGACTGGGGGAACGAGAAGGGGAAAACTCCTCACAGTCATGTGGAGGGAAACACTCGTGAGCTGAAACCACAAAAGCCTGACTCTATTGTGTTCATCTGTATTGTCTTACCAACAGGGAAGCGTTGCACTTTCAGCACTGCCCTGTTTTCACTGTGTTTCCCCTATGGTGCCGACAGTGTGAAAGTGATTGTGTTTGTTTACCCGAAACGCATTGCGTAAATCAGTGTGAGATTACCTCATTGCTTATCCCATTGTAGTCTTGTGTTTACATCCATGACACCTGACATTCAACAACATTTTGATTGAATATTACTCACTTAAATATGAAAATGAAAATGTCACTAAATCAAATCAAATGTCACATGCACTAAATACAAGTGTAGCCCTTACAGTGAAATGCTTACTTACAAGCCCTTAACCAACAATGCAGTTTTAAGAAAAATAAGTGTTAAGTAAAAAATTGCTAATAAAAAAAATACAAATCAAAAATTATAATTAAGAGTAGCAGTAAAATAACAATAGCGAGGCTATATACAGGGGGTACCGGTACAGAGTCAATGTGCAGGGGCACCGGTTAGTCAAGGTAATTGAGATAATATGTACATGTCGGTAGAGTTAAAGTGACTATGCATAGATAATAAACAGAGAGTAGCAGCAGCATAAAATGCTTTGTCAGGTGTTACGAGGCTAAATATGAATTCTACACCGTTATCAGTAAGTATCTGAGGTGGGTACTCCATACTGGCCTCTGTCAGGTCTACAGCCAGTTATGGTGGCCCTAAAGTCAAGTGGGAGACTGTAGTGAAGTGGCCTGGTCTGCTGTACCATGGAGGATCCCCTGGGGCTAATATCACTTTTATATTACTACGGGGGTAGAAGGGGGGTGCTATCTCCCAGGAAGGCTATCTTAACCTAACAGATAAAAGGGTACTGAGGCCCAGGATGGAGGCAGAGAGTCTGTCTACCCACATGAAGAAAATACTAGTTTACTATAGAATACACCAGTATTTACTATAGAATTCTCTCATAATCTGTGGTATACCGTAGAATACTATACTACACATCACTCAAACATGTGTAGTACTTACTATAGAGTGTTGTAGTATACTGTAGAATATTATAGTAAATACTACAGTATTTTCCGCAAACAACACTGTAGTAAATGTCCGCAAAAACACTACAGTCTGTAAAAACATTTTTTTTAAACTATAGTAAATACTACAGTATTTCATTTGCATATACCCTACCCATTCCCCTCCCCATATCCCAATTTGTGCCACCCATAGGTGAGAAACCTACATGTATAGAGCATATTGTGTTCTATACAGATTATGGGGACCAATACTGGTGTCTGATGGCTCGAGTTTGAAGTGGAGGGAGTACAGGGCGTAGCATGTCTCTCTCTCTCTCTCTCTCTCTCTCTCTAGGAAGCTAAAAAGAGATTTTGTCTTGGAAAGTTGGGTAATTGGTTATGGGAGGAGGATTGGAGGGAAAGAGATAGGAGGTTAGGAAGGCAAAGGATGGGTTTGAATCTGTTGAAGCTAGTAATAACAAGGGAGAGGGTATGTCAAGGAAGATTGGTATGAAGTTCAAACAGATTCAGCCTGATGCCAGTTCGCGTTCTGGGGATGAAATGGAAGGCGTTGTGAGGAGCTTGGAGCCCAAGCCATGCATTGATGTCCACTTGGAGTTACATTTTTGAATAGGGTGGAACCAGGGATTTTGGCTGATCTATGGGTGGTTTCAGGTTGGGTGGAAAAGATGTTACCCGAAGTGGACTTGTGATGTTTGTGTTTCTTCAGGTCAGAGGTCAGCATGAGCTCGGTGAGATGCAACTTTGGGAAAGACCTGCTTTGCACTTAGGTACAGGGCACCATTGAAGGGAGTGATTTCTGGAATAGTGTTTCCTAGGTACAGGACACCACTGAAGGGAGTGATTTCTGGAGTAGTGTTTCTTAGGTACAAGCCACCATTGAAGGGAGTGATTTCTGGAGTAGTGTTTCTTAGGTACAGGGCACCATTGAAGGGAGTGATTTCTGGAATAGTGTTTCTTAGGTACAGGGCACCATTGAAGGGAGTGATTTCTGGAATAGTGTTTCCTAGGTACAGGACACCACTGAAGGGAGTGATTTCTGGAATAGTGTTTCTTAGGTACAAGCCACCATTGAAGGGAGTGATTTCTGGAGTAGTGTTTCTTAGGTACAGGGCACCATTGAAGGTAGTGATTTCTGGAGTAGTGTTAACTGTGGAGGTGGAGTGATTTAAGTTGAAGATTCCTGGTGTTTGAGACGTCTGTTGTTTGGTGCGACACAGATCTGGTGGGGAGCGTGGTGACACATTCTGTTCTTTTGAGCTTTGATTCAGAGTCTTTACCTGACAAAGTAATGTTAGGATATATGAGTTATGCTGTTAGTGCTTTTGTCCCCAATCCACTGCTGTGTTATCTTCTCTGGGATTGGTTGGACGCTACCTCGACAACAGCCAGTGAAATTGCAGGGCGCCAAATTCAAACAACAGAAATCTCATAATTACAATTGCTCAAACATAGAAGTATTATACACCATTTTAAAGATAAACTTCTTGTTAATCCAGTATCCGATTTCAAAAAGGCTTTACGGCGAAAGCACACCATGCGATTATGTTAGGACAGTGCCTAGCCACAAAAACCATACAGACATTTTCCAGCCAAGGAGAGGACTCACAAAAGTCAGAAATAGCAATTAAATGAATCACTAACCTTTGATGATCTTCATCTGGTGGCACTCCCGGGACTCCATGTTACACAATGAATGTTTGTTGTGTTCAATAAAGTCCCTCTTTATGTACAAATACCTCAGTTTTGTTTAGTTCAGTAATCCAAAGGCACAAAGCGCGCTCACAACATCCAGACGAAAAGTCAAAAAAGTTCCATTAAAGTTTGTAGAAACATGTCAAACGATATTTATAATCAATCCTTTGGATCTTTTAATCATACATATTCAATAATACTTCAACCGGACAATATCGTTTTCATTAGAAAGGAGAGAGCGCGCTCACGGCCACGCGCAATAAACAATTCATGGCTTTCAGCTGAGCCACTTGCTCTGAGTGGTCTTATTCTCTCCCCTTTCACAATATAAGCCTGAAACAACTTCTAAAGACTGTTGACATCTACTGGAAGCCTTAGGAAGTGCAACCTGACCCCACAGACACTGGATACTGGATAGGCATTCACTTAAAAAACTACAAACTTTAGAATTCCCACTTCCTGGTTGGATGATTTTTCTCAGGTTTTCGCCTGCCATATGAGTTCTGTTATACTCACAGACATTATTTTAACATTTTTGGAAACTGTAGAGTGTTTCCTATCCAAATCTACCATTATATGCATATCCTAGCTTCTGGGCCTGAGTAACAGGCAGTTTACACTGGGCCTGGTTTTCATCCAAACTTCCCAATTCTGCCCCCTTTCCCAATGAAGTTATAGGTGTCACGTTTAGGGGCATGTTGCAGCAGTGTGTAGGAGGGAGAATCCAAGATGTGGGAAGTGTTCAGGAGGACATGGGACAGAGGAATGTGTAGTTTCGGTGGAAAAAATTGTGTGTGTCAACTGTAACTCATGTTGCTGGGAATTGACATTTGTTTGGTAAAAACAGTAGGATAAATACACATGTAGCTCGAGTCCATTCTCATTTTTTTAATCATTTTCTTTTAAGAGCTTTGTCCCAACAGACCAGTCAATTAATGCCCCCTCAGGGGTTATGGAGTATGCAGTGTTACTTTCAAAAAGCATTCTCATAGAAAATGATAGCTAGTAGCGATTGTACGTAAAGGAGTGCCATACATTCATAACCATAACCAACTCAACCTGCTTTATTTCTCTTTTTCCACATTTTGTTTGCGTTGCAGCCTTGTTCTAAAGTGGATAAAATGGCAGGTTGTGAGGTGGCCAGGGTTATAGTTGTGCAGAGTAGTTATTCACTGCTGAGGCAGTGCAGAAATTAGAGGAGGGTCGATCAAGTCTGAGGGATTCATCCCTGTGAAGAGTAGATCTGTGTCAGAACAGAGGGACAGGCCAATGAGTGATATACAGGTACTGTATGTTTCAGTAAGGTTGGCTTCTTAGAGGTCATAGCAATGGTTATCAACTGTACCGCAGAGATGGATCGTAACTCACAGAAAATAGAGGTTGTGGTGGCAGCGGCAGAGAGGTGTTTGGGGGTACGAGACTTGACTTCAGAAGAGTTACAGGGTGTGTTGAGTGGTGGTGTCCCATCCTCTCAGGTTGTTGGCCTGATGTAGGATCAGATAGAATTGGAAGTGGAATAAGTTGGTGGGTTTTAATGAGTTAGTGAGTTAGTATGTAGGGTAATTAAAATGTAACTAAATAGTAAGACATGTATTTATAGCATAGTACTTGCATGTGATTACTATGTAAATACTATGTAATTACACTGTAATTACGGTTTAGTGATATAGGTTAGTACATAAGTGGAACAAGGATATGTAATTACAAATCAGCTTGTCAGAGGTTATTCCACATGTGTAATTACTCATGATTTATGTATATGTAATTACAAGATTGTCTTGTTCCAAATGTTACTAATATGTTCTGTAATTACACTTCTGCAGTCTCCTGTGTAGCACCATGCTAACAATGCATCCTATTATGTAACCTTGTAACATGTGACTACATAAGTCACTACCACCTAAATAAACTAGGCTAGGAATGTAACAATGAATCCTATTATGTAACCTTGTAACATGTGACTACATAAGTCACTACCACCTAAATAAACTAGGCTAGGACTCTGTCAGCTGCTGTAACAATGCATCCTATTATGTAACCTTGTAACATGTGACTACATAAGTCACTACCACCAAAATAAACGAGGCTAGGACTCTGTCAGCTGCTGTAACAATGAATCCTATTATGTAACCTTGTAACATGTGACTACATAAGTCACTACCACCTAAATAAACTAGGCTAGGACTCTGTCAGCTGCTGTAACAATGTAACCTTGTAACATGTGAACAATGCACTAAATAAACTAGGCTAGGACTCCATCAGCTTTGTAACAATGCACTATCATTAGCTTCAGTTATCTTAATTCCATATTGTTTGTCTTAAAGAATGTACTGAATTAAATGTAAGAGCAATGTATTTACAATGGATATACATGTAATTATAATGTACCTACCCAGGAGCAAGCAACTTAATGTAAAGTGAAACATAATGGTATAAATACTATGTACCTGCCTTTGAGAAGGGATTTTAGGTTTATTTCTCTGGCTTCAAAGGTGTAATGTAAGTGAAATGTTGTTCAAAATAATATAATGTTTAATGTTAATGTAGGTACTCATGAGCAAGCAGCTTCAAGTGAAGTGAAACACAGTAAACCTTTTTATTACAATCTTGGTGAAAATACACTTACATGTAAAATAACTGTTGTTACTGCACCTGTAAATGTAATTACAATGTACTTTCAATGCAATTACATATTTCACAGGATACTCATGTAATTACAGTACTATGTAGTTACTATATTACAACAATGGAAGACACCCAATACAGTACTTGTAGTTGTGATCAATGGGAATTAATCTCAATCTAGGAAAAACGTTGTTACAGCACCTTAAAGTGTAATTACTATGTACTTTCAATATTATTAAATATACCGCAGAGTATGTCAAAAGTTAGGTTATTACAATGTCGTTAGAAAGAAAAGTATTGTAAATACAATGCTTCTACACAGGAACAAGCAACTTAACATAAAGGAAAACACATTTGTTACAACGTGTTTTTGATTATAGAAGGTGAAGTTTGGTAATACACTTTGAGAGTTGGTGCGTAGCCTGTTGATCAGACATTTATATGTTTGGAAGCAAAGGAATCCAGAGTCTCCCGTTTCATGTGATATCAAACATATTTATGTGGCGTGACCCAAAAAACACTGTTAGCAACAAACATGCTTAAAACCCTGTCAAAAGAATGAAACACATTCACTTGCTGTGGGATCGTAGTTTCAAATACATCGTATTGGTTGATATAAAGGAAAAGTTGAGATTCTGTTGTTTTGATCAAAATAGAGCCTGCAGGGGTTGCGTGTATTGAAAGGGCCAGTATTGACCAGGATTTAAATTGACTGCAGCAATGTACCCGGCACCGGCTACTCCCGGCTCCATTTCCTCTAGGGATGCATGCTGAGAGTAAAAATCTAACAGCTACTATACTAATCGGATGTCTTTGAAGAGTGGAGAGAACTCCTTTTTTATTTTCTTCACCCAACCAGTACATCCACTCAATAAAATGGAGATACTTCTTTCAACTTTTTTTTGGTCCGATTGCCCCTTAGCCTCCAGACCTGCCCCTTTATTGTCTGGCACGCTCTTTCAATGTGTTGTGTGGGACATCCTGTGTGAGGAGTTGTTTGTGTGGCTGACTGTCTGGTGATTGTAACCCAGCCTTATTCAGAGACCTGGCATACGCTCTCCAGCAGTCACTTAGAGTGGTGGAACCTCTTCGCAGATGTCGTCTGATGATGGGGATTAAGGTTGCCTGTGAACGGTTTTCCACCATTTTAAGAACTGGGCGCCGTCTGTTGTGTTTGACCTCCATCATCCCAAACACCCAACTCTGTCTTCTCCATGTTGGCACCATCCTTCCACAATTGTACTGAAATATAGGAACAATTGCATATCGTTTTTTTTGCAACATGCCTTGAAATGGAAGGGATCAACAAATCCATGGGAACTACATTAATGTCACTTATGGCACAAGGTACGTTCTGATAGGTTAAGTTGTATTGTCACGGGATTCTTTTATTGAAGGAGAGGCGGACCAAAATGCAGCACGGTAGTTGTCCATGGTTTTTTAATTAGAAAACTGAACATGAACACATAACCAAAACAACAAAGTGAAAACCCGAAAACTGTCCCGTGTGGCACAAACACTAACACAGGAACAATCACCCACAAACCCCAACACCAAACAGGCTACCTAAATATGGTTCCCAATCAGAGACAATGACTAACACCTGCCTCTGATTGAGAACCATATCAGGCCCAAACACAGAAACAGACAAACTTGACACACAACATAGAATGCCCACTCAGATCACACCCTGACCAAACAAAACATAGAAACGTACAAAGCAAACTATGGTCAGGGTGTGACATGTATAATGTTGAAAGACCCAAAACATGATTCTAGGAAACATCACTGATGGTGTGTCCAAGAGCACAGAGATGTATTTATCAAAGAATTCAGTTTATGAAATGTGCAAGCCCTCTATTTTTATATCCATATCAGTACACCTACTGAGGAGTACCTTAAAATGAAAATGATTACCATAAGTAAAATATATCAACAAATTATCTCTCAGTTCCTAAGCCAAGATGATGAATGTTAGTACATCAAAATGGATAATGCTATACCTTTCTCTTGTGCGAGAACTTGGATTCATCTATCACCACCAATCTCCATAGAGAACTTGACCCAATTTGAAATACCTTCCTCCTCTTACACCTCTTTAGGGCTTTGTTGCAGACCTTCAATAATGAGAGGTAAGACAAATATTAGTGATATGAGAAGACTTGAGTGTCCCAGGGATGCATGACCATCAACTTCTATAGGAGGGACACCGAATTCAAATCTCACTTCAGGTCCCAAATCGTCTTGAGCTGACACTGCTCCTGTCTCATGTGGAAATACACTTCAATGAAAGTTCTCAGAAAATAACTGACTTTGAGTTTGTCTGTTGTTGCTATTTGCACTGTAATGCACTGTACACATTTTAATATTTGATAAAACATTCAACCTATATTCAGTCAGCAAAACAGGCTTTTTAAATGTCAAACAAATTGAGTAATCAAAGTAATAACTGACAGATTGATTATCAAAATAGCTGTTAGTTGCAGCTCTAAAAACAGTACTCCAAACACATTTGTAAGAACTTTTATTTAATTTGCCTGAATAGTGTAGGCTCACAAGAATAATAAATTAGGGCAGCAGCAGTGGTGCATGCCTCCCCAGTCAGGCCATGCTGCTCTTCCCGGCATGCCACCATGACAAGTAACCCAAATGCCCGTGTGAAACACTGGTGGGGATGGGTGGCAAAGCAAGCTAAATGTTGTTTAAAATCTTGGAGAGCCCCTTTTAGCTGTCCAGTAAATAGTGCATGAAATAGTTTGTAAGTGAACAAAAATGTCCTCAGAGTGAATATAGGTAATAATGTAATTACTTAGTAGAAAGCCCCACTCTCACTAGTGCCTTGTGTATGGTTGTTATGCTTCATTTTATTGGGGGCTGAAAGAGCATGAAACTTTCTGTGGGTGATAGCTATTAAAAAACAAAGAGGTCTAAAAAAAATGTTTTTCTGACCTTTGCAGGTCGACCACTAGCCCAACTATTTAATCATCAATGAAGCATGCCATCCCAGTGGAAAAACAAAACAAAAAAACGTGTTAGGGATTTTTGGAAGCCCTTTTGGGTAATGCAGCCTCTGATTGTGAACCACTTTCTAAAGATGTAATTATCCCAAACATTCTGTCAAATTCATTAACCAACCGATGAAGAAATGTTACCCAATCTGTAAGTGGAACCCGAGAATGGCTCAACATTGAATAATTCCGGATGGAGCAGGAGGAGGAGGGAGTCTGATGATGCCTCCTCTTGCCTCCTCTTGTTTTGACAAATCCTGCAAGGAAACATGCACATTTAACTCAGACACAGGTGCATGTTTTAGAGACGGACACTAAGTGATAATTGAAATGAAACGTACGCTAAGTAATTCTATTACATTCAATTCCATTATACTATGATTATCAATAAACTTTTTCAGTAGCAGTAGGAATACCTACACATTGTTGGATATAGGAGAGCAAATGCTTTCCAGACAGACATGAAACATATTGAGTGATTGGCTGCAGGCCAAAGGTAGACCAGAATGGTGTGCGTCTCCTAAGCTCTTCACTCACTCTACATGGGCTTGCAGTCCATAGTGTCCAGAGTGCGACTGCAGCCTGGACACAGAGCGCGAGCCCTTATAGAAAGACCAGAAATCACATTTCTCAAATAGCATATACACAATTATGAAGGACACTGGCCACTGGAAAGCTATGATTATTCTCTTTAATGCATCGTCACAGCCACATTTTAAAAAAATGTGTTCCGGCTGGTGAAATAATATATGGGTCAATGTCAGAGGAGGCTGGTGGGAGGAGCCTAAGGAGGACGGGTTCATCGTAACGGCTGGAATGGAATTAATGGAACGGTAACAAACACATAGAAATCACATTTGACTCTGTTCCATTTATTCCATTCCAGCCATTACAATGAGCCCGTCCTCCTATAGCTCCTCCCACCAGCCTCCACTGGTCAATGTCAGCCCGGCCTGGCAGTGTACACGCTTAGAACCTATGAGACTCGGCTACATACCAGCTCAAGATTAAAGTTAGATTCACTGTACATTTACACCATCAAACATTTCTTACAGTACTCCTCATTTAAAACGTTCCCAAAGTTCTCTAGGCCAATCAATATCAGTTGTCAGTTGTAATATTAACTTATGTTTCCATCTTTGCATGCATGCTGTATCATTTTCATTTTTTTGTGGCCACTGATAGGACACCTCACAGATTTCTTGAGCAGGCTTTTCTTCTGGAGGTTTTTGATGTTTTCTGTTTTGTTTTTCTGCTGTTTTTTGTCGACAATACATCACTTAGCACACACTCAATAAAAAATCCTTGTGTCGGGTAAAAAACAGTGTTGGATTTGGATGTGCACTTTAAGAGTTTAAATTTGTTTTTAGCTGGAAATTGTTGAAATTGTTGTGAATTACCCATGTGCAGGAAATTTAAGTAATGTTAATCAGTTAAAAAAAAGACATGTTGAATGACATCGAGGACAAAAGTGCAGTGACAGTCAACGTTGACCAAGGAAAACCAAGATGAATAAATAGGAAGATATTAATGTAGTTCAAATTTAGAATTGATTTTGTCTTGATAATCGATGGATTTCATGTGACATCTTAGTGCAAATGATGCGCCTTTTGACCATCTTGATCCCAGCCTGTTGTTAGCAACATAGTTAGCTAGCTAACATTAGCTAAGGACTAAGTGACACAGCTGGAATTTAGCTGGTTAACACAAACAGTAGCAAGCTACTTGTATTTTGAGAATTATACTATCTTCACTTGGTTAATTATCTAGCTAACAATGTAATAGGCATGTTAATTACCCATGCTGACATCGACTGTAACGCCTTGCCAAGACTCTCAGTGAGCTCACTGGCTGTAGCTACTGATTTGTAGAGTGTGCAATCATCAGCATACATAGTAATTTTAGCTTTTTGTAAGACAAGTGGCAAATAATTTGTAAAAATATAGAACAGTAACGGACCATGACAACTGCCCTGATGGATACCATGCTGTACCTATCGATTGTTATCTGATTCTTCCATTGAAGAATACTCTCAGAGTTGTATCGGACAAGTAACTCTCCAACGCTGTTAAGGCAGGTGATGTAAAGCCATAACAAGTGAGTTTTTTGCTCAAACACAATCCTCTCCATCAGTTTTCTATGAACAGGCAGCACACTGATTGGGCGGTTGTTACAGCCAGCAAAGTTTTTTTTTTTAAATGTAGGTAGTGGAATTGCTTTAGCTTCCTTCCAGGCCTGTCCTTTAGGCTTTGGTTAAAGACATGGCAGATAGAGGTGGCAATGCAGTCTGCTAGCATTCTCAATAGTTTCCATTCTAGCTTGTCTAAACCCGATGGCTTAAAAAAAGCCTGTGCTAGCGCACACCCAACAACACTCATAGAGGTGCTGACTAACGGTGAGTAAACTGTAGGCTATAGAAATAAATATAGAGCGTTGCATACTCTATATACAAGCTCCCAGTAATTTATTGGGTACATTACTAGGGAGTGTGACTATTTTTATACCTGGTGGCTCATCATTGGGGATGGATAACAACGGTTTTTCCACGTTTTTCACACATCCTTGACCAAATTCAAAACAGCAATCCTTCTTTTTCATTATTAGATCTCCAATATACAAATACAATATGATGCCTCGCTGTTCAATGTTGACATTTCACTTCTCATTTGATCTACTTTACCAGTCAAATAGTCATTGAAATGATTGGCTATATCTAAAGGTTGTGTTATAAATGACACATCAACTTCAATGAATGATGGATATGAATTGGGTTTTAATATCAATAATATCATTTAAGGTGCCCAAAGTCTTTTCCCATTGTCATTTGTCTTGTTTTGGTAATATAATTTACATATTCTTTGTTAAGTTTAGTCACAAAATGTCTCAATTGACAGTATGTCATCCAATCAACTGAGTAGCCTGACTTGTTCTCCACCTTTTTTGCATAATTTCTTTGATTCGTAAAATTGTTTAGTTCCGCATTGACCCAGTGTGCTCTAACAGTTCTGACAGTTAGTTTCTTAACAGGTGCATGTTTGTAAACAACTGGCAAGAATAATTGTACAAATACTCCAAGTACTGCTTCTGGATTCACCTCCTTATACACATCAGACCAACATACATGTTTCTTTATATAAACATTTTTACTTTATGCCCTACCTTTGCTACTTTGGCTTTCCTTGTTATTGTCACAATGTTATGGTCACTACAGACAATGGGAACTGATAAGTGGATTTCACAAATCCAACACTATTGGTATACATTCTAGTTGGTTGAGTGATAACCTGGGTCATGTTACAGGCAGACAGGGCCGGCTCTAGCCTTTTGAGGGTGAGATTTGGTTGGGGGGGCCCCCCAAATCGCAGCAAAACATTTTAGTGGCCCCTCTCTTGACAACGGAGAGAACATGTTTCGTTTTAAAGTTTATTTCCTACAATTCTACCCATTTTGCCATGGGGTGGAGAGACATTTTTGCAGTTTTAAACGCCCACAAAGAAATTCTATGTTTTTTCAGTTGAAAGACGATGCCCATGATGTTGCACATTGATTTAAGTCAATAAGTCATCGTTTTAGTGAAAGTATTATATATTTGGTGTTGAAGTGGGAAATCCGAAGTGTTAACTTTGCCCTATGATATGACATGCTAATACTTTGCAGGCACCGTTTTCTTGTCAGGACTGGGTTTAATTTGAATGTTACCACCCACCAGCATTGCACTGTTTATTAATCAGAAACACCTGCAAATGTATTCCTCGGGACTGAGCTGAGCAATATAATAGATAATCTTTGGCTACAAACAGCTTTTCACCATAGCAATAATGGGGGCAAACTTGTGTTTTTGCACCTCCACATTTTAACAGTAAATTATCAGAATCCATTGGATCATTTATCAAGTGTCACTTATTTTTGAGCTAGTCTGTATTAAAAATATATCACCATTTTATAAATTTGCATGTGATATGATTCCTTTTTTCTTTTTTTTTACCCAGCTCCCCCTTAGCCTCAAGATGAATGGTTTGGACCACGCTCCCAATGCTTTGATTGGTGCAGTACCCGTGAAAGAAATTTCCGCCAACTAGTTTGTCTATATTGTGCTGTTGTTCAATGCATTGGTTTTTCATTTCATGATGCGCATAGGATGTTGATACATATTATGTGCACAGTGCATCCTGAGCAAAGTTGTTGTAGCCTATCATTTCACTTCCTCTAGCTGTGAGAACCATGGCATGAGCACAGCCTGACTTGGCATTGCTGTAGCGCAGCCAAAAAGCCTGCCAACAGCCTACCAAAGGTTGCACTGTGTCCATTACAATGTAGAAAAACGCATCTCTAGTCCTAACCAATAGTTAGGCTATCCATATTGCCAAAGCTAGGAAACCTAGTGGTTAGGAGCGTTGGGCCAGTAACCAAAGGTCACTGGTTCAAATCCCCGAGCAGACATGGTGAAAAATGTGTCCATGTACCTTTGAGCAAGGCAGTTAACCTTAATTGCTCCAGGGTCGTGATCAATAATGGCTGATCCCTGGCTCAGACCCCACTCTCCAATTCACACATGCACTTGTACATAGGACAAATGTAAGCACCCAGCTGATTATTATTTCTATGGAAGATTCACGGCCGCAATTTATGTAAGATAACAAAAGACATGGGTTTCCCTTATCCATCAGCAGCAAAGTTTTGCCTAAATGCTTATGACAAATCCAGAATCTAAAGGATAATTTCTGCTATGGGACAGGAATTACGCCAAAATAGGGGTGGCATTGCCTTCTGGTGGGGGCCTTTAAAGCTACATTCCTACAATTCTAAACATTTTGCCTTGACATGCCATGTTAATATGATATTTGAGTCAGATTGACAAACAAAATCAATGGGGGCCCTTGCGTGCCCTGTCAGTATTTGAGTGATTACTACAAGATTAGATAGCTGGCTTGACTAACCATCAATCTAAAAATGTACATAGCAAATTGTCAGCTAATTGAGTGACCTACATAACAAGAGAAAAACTGCTGATGCACAACCAAATTTCGAAATTGAACCTGGTGTATTTTACTATTTTTACTCTCAATAATAAGTTGAGACCCCGACATATGCGGTTGCTTATGTCGCTTAGGCCTGGAGCCGGCCCTGCAGGTATTAGTCACCATAAGAAGTTTGTAAGAAGCTTGAGAGGACACCTGGGACACCAAGACAATACATGTCTCTGTTAGCATCAGAAACCTTATCTAACATCACACACATATTCTCCAGATACTAACAGTTTGAACTTGGTGGCCTAAAGCAGCACCCTAAAAGAAGAGACTTCAGCTGAGGCAGGTGAACCTGCAACCAGAGCACTTCTACTTCATTTGTCTTGAGATCCGCTCAGAGCTTTACAGGGATATTACTCTGAATATATACAGCAACACCTCCCCCTAGACATTCCTGTCTTTTCTATAGATGTTACATCCTTGTATTCCTACTGCTGTATCAGCAAACGTGCTGTCTAAGTGAGTCTCAGAAATGGCTAATATATAAATATTATCTAAGATTAGGAAATTACTAATCTCGTGAATTTTGTTTCTGAGGCTTTATATATTTATATGAGCTAACTTTAACCCTTTCCTGGGTAGTTTATTTCTAATAATTATATTTCTGATAATAACAAATGGATGGATATTTGAGCAGATTATGTTCAGCCAAAGCCTTATCTGGTTTAGCTCGGCTGCAGCAGGGTGCTCTATTCTTCGTTCCACTTCTGCATTGCTGTCTTGTTGGACTGTTGGTCTCTTTTGATTGGGGTGTTGCCCTGTTAGCATGGGGGGTAGTGGGGTGCTGTTCACTCTGGAAGGGGCCTGAGGTTGCAGGGTGGAGCTGGCCTCTCTTGGAGGGACCCGATGGTGCAGGGTGGTGTTGACTGTTCTAGATAGGGCAATGTTGTATGGTGAAGCTGGCCTCTCTGCCAGGGAACTGATGGTGTATGGTGGAGCTGGCCTCTCTTGATGGGGCCTGGTGGTGTAAGTTCTAGCTGGCCTCTCTGGTAGGGGCCCGATGGTGCTGTTCTGTTGGCTGTTCTGGATGGCGCCCAATGGTGTAAGGCGGAGCTTGCCTCTCTGGGTGGGGCCTCTTGGTGCAGGGTAGAGCTGTCCTCTCTAGAGGTGGCCGGTGGTGTAGGGTGATACCGATCTCTCTGGGTGAGGGCTGGTGGTCATGATATGGCAGGATGTATGGCAGAGTTCCTCTTATTTTGTTTTTTTCCTTTGTCCCAGAGCAGTTTCTCTCCGTTTCCTAGCAAAAACCTTGACAACCTGTTGGTTCAAGTGTACTACGTCGTACATCAGCTATGTGAATGGTGGTTCGCTAAGTAAACATTGTCCAAGAGAGCACAGCCTCTACACAGCTCAGTGTTGTTTCTCTGAATAATGTGGAAGGGAAAATCTCCACATGGCAACAGAGTGGACATAGTGATTTCGGTGTTAGGAAATCTCTCTGCAGCTCTCGCTGCCACTTGTTGCATTGCATGATTTACATGTTCTCTCATTGCCATCAAATCATTAGTACCTCTGTGAATTATAGTTTGGTCCCATTTAATTTGTTGCTTGACAGACTTTTCAAGGCACTTGCTGTTGTTGGGCACCATGGCTTTCTGACTGACATGCCAGGTAATAGCAGTTTCTCTAACAGATTTCCCATTGGAGTCACATAAAATGAAGACCATAGGGTGCTCTGCCTGTGTGCTGCTCTTGTGTGCTGTGGTGTCTGGAGTGATGTTCTTTGGATAGAGTGGGGTGGGGTGGCCTTCCTGTCTTCCTCTCTCCCGAGGATCCCAGCAGAGCACTAGTGTGAGTATCTTGTGGAGGCTTGATCTATATCTGACGAGGAGAATGTGCTGCTGTGGGAGGAGGAGTTGTTCTGGTTCTGATTACTTGTGCTGAGTCTGTGTTCCAGAGGTTCCCTATGAGAAGCAGTGGTATTGCCAATGAGGTGATGTGAAGGTTTGGTAGTGAGGGTTGTGGTAAGCTCCAGTTGTTCTCTTAGAGTGTGGGTTCTGGTGTCTCTGTGTTGTAGCAATTCTATGACTGCTGACAACTCCCTTTGTAGCTCCTCCCTGATGTCAGCTACCTCTCTCTTCATGATGCTCTCGACCGTTGCCAGTTTCTCTCTCAGCTCCTCCTTATCCTGCCCATTCATCATCTATCTCCAGTAGGGAGATACTCCCAAAGAACTGGGACAGCTAGGGCATGTTGTCTACTTGGGTGTTTTGGTTAGATACGAGGGTGGGAGAACTTTTAAAATAAACTGATTTCTCCCCAGGTCTGTCATCTGATTGAAGTAAAGCAGTTCTTTCTCTTTCAAGGTGTCTGCTAGCTCTTTACATTTGACATTTTAGTCATTTAGCAGATGCCCTTATCTAGAGTGACTTATAGTTAGTGCATCCATCTTCAGATTGCTAGGTAGGACAACCACATATCACAGGCATACTAAGTATACTTTTCCTCAATAACGTTGCTATCAGCAAAGTCCGAGCTAGGGGGGGAATTAATTAAGATAGTTTTTGAAGAGGTAGGGTTTCAGGGGCTTTCGGAAGATGGGCAGGGACTCTGCTGTCCGAGCTTGAGGGGGAAGCTGTTTCCAAAATAGGTGTGTCAGGACAGAATGGACTGGGCTGAGCAGGAGCTGCCTTCCCGTAGGGGTGGGAAGGCCAAGAGACCAGAGGTGGCAAAATGTAGGGCTCGGGTTGTGGTGTAGGGTTTGAGCATAGCCTGAAGTAAGGGAGGTGCAGTTTCTCTTGCTGCTTCGTAGGCAAGTACCATGGTCTTGTAGTGATGTAAAATGTTGATTATCAGTCTCCTGTTCATCAAATACCAAGATCTGTCAACCATCAGTGATTCTTCTTTTTCTGGCATGGCCAAAGTGCCTACATGTGGCAGAATACCAAGCAGCAGTATGCTCTATATAGAAGAGCAGGTCAGAGATGGTATTCTTGTCTCCTTGTCTCTTGTCTCCAATTAGGGTATAATTAAGCAATAACCGGGTGGTTCGATCCCTGAATGCTGATTGACTGACAGCTGTGGTATATTAGACCTTATGTCGAGGGTATGACAAAACATTCATTTTCACTGCTCTAATTACGTTGGTAACCAGTTTATAATTAGCAATAAGGCACCTCAGGGGTTTGTGGTATATACCACGGTGAAGGGCTGTATCCAGGCACTCCGAGTTGCATCGTACGTAAGAACAGCCCTTAGCTGTGGTATTTTGGCCTAATACCACAAACCCCTGAGGTGCATTATTGCTATTATAAATGCTATTATAAACTGGTTACCAACGTAATTAGAGCAGTGAAAATGAACGTTTTGTCATACCCGTGGTATAAGGTCTAATATACCACAGCTGTCAGTCAATCAGCATTCAGGGATCGAACCACCCGGTTTATAATCAGCAAACAATGACTCTGGATTTTCCCTCAGCAGCTTTTGTTTGTGGTGTTGTTTATAATGTTCAGAGTTCTGTTCTGCTCATAGATCATATGGAATGTGCCAAGCTCTTGCTACTGTTGCTATTCTTTAAAAAAACATTTAAAAAAAAAATTGAGCATTGATGTGTGCAACGTCTTAAATAATGACTTTTTATAATGAAAATGTAAAGCTATTAAATGTGTAATTTACTGTAATTAACAATGTACACATCAATTGCAATGTCCAGAACAATCTTACCTCGCCTTTGTGTTTTTTTGTTTGTTAGGTTTTGTTTGTTTTTTACCTTTTCAAAGTCTGTCTTTTAGAAATCCTGCTGAAATCCTCCAAATCAATTCCTTTTTTTTTGGCTTTAAGTAATGCACATTTAATGATAACATAGACACTAAGGAGCTCACTCGGTGAAGGCCACAGGACTGCAAATGAATGAATTTAACAACCATGTCTCGGTCACTAACGAATGGACGTCAAATGTTCAGCCTGCTGCACAGACCCTATGGACACTAGTCCAGAGGGCATGGTTACATTGTGCTTAGGATAATTTGTTTACTCTCTCCATGGTTAAAGTAGAACGAAATACAAGTCACTGTTGTAAAAATGTGTGACTGTGCTACATTTATTATCATTATATATAAAAATATTAAATTACTTTGAAATATTTAGTTATGTTATATTACACTCATTTCCCTACTGTGGACAGAACATGTTACCCATATTACAGCGTTTTGAAAATTACCCTTTTTACCTCAGATTAGTGATGTTAGTATTACAGTTCATAGTCCTCATGATCTCACGAAAACGATTGCTTTTTTTTATTACCATTGTTTTTGTCATACACGGCAGTCAGTAGTGGTACTTTAGAGCGCAGCTGTAATTTTCAGGCCACTCCTCACATAAACTTCTTTGGCCTCACATGAATTCATGGATTTGAGTGTTAAGCCATCATTCAAATGAAAACCAACCCATGTTGCTATTAAAAGCCAATTTAGGCTTGATCCGAAAATGTGGTTGGAGGCTTCGTATGGAGGGTGTGACTGAATTGCGGAGCCTGTAAAAGCATGCAGTGGCCAAATCAAGACCGTACTGTTTCATAGTGTGCCTCTCAAATTTTGTAACAATGCGATGCGCTCAGGTATACTGCAGCTCTGCATTGACATGATTGGTTGATGGTAGGCGGGGCAGGAGGTCCTGAATAAACATAACTTCCTACACAACAGCTCTGCACTCCACAAAGCACAAAAAGTATGTTTACTCTGACTTATTGCATGAAATGCTGTACGGCCACTGCAGATTTCAGATTGACCATGAAGGGCCTTTTTGAAACCGATGTGAGTTGGTGATTGGTTGGAATTATCCAGTCAAAAAAGTGTTGTGTTTCCTTTTCCGTATTGGCCATCTACCAAAATAATTTTCTCACAGAGATATAAGTTGATAGTAAATGGCTATGACAGGTTGTCATCTGTCAACAGATATACAGTATGTAGTATACTCAAGTTCATTCAGGTTTGTCTGTTAGAAGAGTGCAGACTGTATATGTCCTAGTTCCATTGATTTCAATACAATATCGATGTGATTAATTTGCAAATGCCATTGATTACAGAAGAACAAGCTAATCAATTCCAGCCTTTAGTGACCGCTTGGTAAATATTGGTCCATGTGCAGTTTATAAGGTGCCAAATTAGTAAAATACAAGTAATCTGAACACAAGTGTGACACAAAATATCACAACCTATTTCAGCATATTGATTTTGAATTTGGATATCGAAACCCAATGTTTTGACACTCGGACATAAATCAAAAATCAATGACAACAGGAAGCAGCAATAGTATAATTTTCAATGTATGTTTTAGGAATACAAATTGCACTTTTAACATTGTTTTTCAACAGGATTCTACTTCATCAGGTAAAAACATTCTATGATTGATTTTGATGATATTAGTGATATCGTGAATGTAATGTTTGTCCTGGCTACCAATACAGTCATTGGTGGTAACTCTAAAATTCACTCGAAAGTCAAAGCAACCTGGGAAATATGCAAGTAAGGCTTTGCACTAAGCAGTGTGTTAATTTAGCACTGAAAAGTGTGGACCCGTATAGACACTGGAACAGTGTTACATTTAACACTCTCAGTGCTTTGTAGCTGTCTACCTGCCTGCACCTTAACCTTTTGCGTGTACGGGGCAGTATTTTCATTTTTTGGCTAAAAACGTACCCATTTGAAACTGCCTATTTCTCAGCCCCAGAAACTAGAATATGCATACAGTGGGGCAAAAAGTATTTAGTCAGCCACCAATTGTGCAAGTTCTCTGACTTAAAAAGATGAGAGAGGCCTGCAATTTTCCTCATAGGTACACTTCAACTATGACAGACAAAATGAGAAAAAAATCCAGAAAATCACATTGTAGGATTTTTTATGAATTTATTTGCAAATTATGGTGGAAAATAAGTAAAAACAACTTGAGGATTGATTATAAAAAACATTTGACATGTTTCTGTGGAAATTATGGATATTATTTGGAATAGATGTCTGCGTTGTCGTGATCGCTCTTTCCTGTGGATTTCTGAACATAACGCGACAAACAAACGTTGGTATTTTGGGTATAAAAATAATCTTTATGGAACAAAAGGAACATTTGTTGTGTAACTGGGAGTCTCGTGAGTGAAAACATCCAAAGATCATCAAAGGTAAACGATTTTGTTGATTGCTTTTCTGATTTTTGTGACCTAGCTACTTAATGCTTACTGTACATAATGTTATGCTGTGCTATCGATAAACTTACACAAACGCTTGGATTGCTTTAGCTGTAAAGCATCATTTCAAAATCTGAGACGACAGGTGGATTAACAAAAGGCTGAGATGTGTTTTGCAATATTGCACTTGTGATTTCATGATTATGAATATTTTTAGTAATATTATTTGACTGTGGCGCTATGCTATTCAGCGGTTGCTGATGACAATTATCCCGGTATCGGGAGGGTAGCGTCAAGAAGTTAAGAGACTATTTGCTACGACACACACACACACACACACACACACACACACACACACTGCATTGTTGAGGAGAGTTAGCAAATCAGCATTTTACTGTACCGTTTACACCTGTCTCCTGTGCACTTGACCAATAAACTTTGATTTGATTTTAGCTGCCCCATGATGAGGACAACGAAAAACCGGGCTCAAGGAATTGAACAGTTAAGCCCATGTCCTGCATCTCCCATCATAATAACCAAGGAGCAACATTTTGGAGCAAACTGTATTAGTCAAGGAAGAAGCACACAAACGGTGTGAAAGTTAACTTTTGTTTATTATGTTTTAGTATTTAGTATCAATTTTATTTATGAGTTTTGGAACGGCCTAATTGACAGTTGAAAATCACTTCAACTTGTGTGTCATACCCCTCAAGCCTAAAATGCATCTGTAGAGGTGAGATATGTGTCTGAAAGTGCACCCCCATCACAAAAGACAGAGGGAGGGCTCTTTGATTGGGCACAAGCTAATCCTGAGTCAGCCAACCAGTTGACCTCTGTAATGGGACAGCAGCTGCCCAAATATTTCAGTGGTTTGTTACAACCTAGGTTCATCCATAATGATCCCTTTCCAGGGAAGCCGTGTCACTAATTTCAAAATTAAGTTCAGGCTCCCTTATCCTGTACAATAACAATCAACTTGAACCATGTGCCATGAACAAAGACAATGGAGCTCCTATATGCATTAATGAAGGCCTGTCATAAAAGGCCGTGATAGAGGCATAGGGCAGTCCTCTACCACGTGATTCCATTTGCAGGTGTACATCTGTGCTCACTTCTGGGATGGTCATTTGACTTTGAAAGGAACATGTGTTCTGCATGGCATGGCATGGCGTGACAGTGTGTGTGGCTAATCTGGTCCAACGGAGTGAAAGTTGCTGATTGCATGTCTCGCAGCCAACCGTGCACCTGCTTCAGCTGTAGTGCCCAAACAATAACCTCTCATAAGCACACTTGTGTGTGTGTGTGTGTGTGTATTAGACACCCAGGTAAAATAGAGTTGCTTGTTAATATGTATTTTGGTGTGTATGGAAACTTTGTGTACTATATCAGGCAGTATTTCCCATCTTATATCATTTGGTTGTGGATTTATTTAGCACTTTTCCAGTGCTTGTGCCACTCATCACTCACCCACTGTCTGAATTGAATCACTTTTACAGCCAGTGCTTGTGCCTTCCCGCCAAAAAAACACAGACTTACAACCCAGTTGGCCATCTCTCAGAGCCTCATCACACTTACTACACTTTTCGTAAAATAATGGGATCCGATTATTTTTCTAATCAGGTCATTTGGTATAAAAAAAACAACAACTTAAAAGACAGGGATGCATCGTGTACACCTTTGAGTTTGTAATAAATAAAGATACTTACACATTATGTCATCACCTACCAGGTGACATGACGTGTCTGCACCAAATACTCTCACTACTGGTGTCCCCCAGGGCTCGGTTCTAGGCCCTCTTCTCTCTATACACCAAGTCACACTGCTCCTTTATATCCTCCAAAGGCCTGCCCACTCAAAGACCTCTCCATTACAATTGACCTCTCCACAGTGTTGCCCTCCCAGAGTGTAAAGAACCTTGGTGTGACCCTGGACAACACCCTGTCGTTCTCTGCAAACATCAAGGCAGTGACCTGACCCTACCTCACACAGGAAACAGTGCAGGTCCTAATCTAGGCACTTGTCCTCTCCCATCTGGACTACTGCAACTCACTATTGGCAGGCTCCCCGCTTGTGCCATCAAACCCCTGCAGCTTCTCGTGAACGCTTCAGCCCACCTGGTTTTCGACCTTCCCAAGTTCGCTAATGTCACCCCTGCTCCAGTGCACACTCCACTGGCTACCAGTGAAAGCTCATATCCACTAAAAGAACATGGTGCTTACTTACGGAACAGAAAGAGAAACTGCCCCTCCCTACCTTCAGGTTCAAACCCAAACGGAGCACTCCGTTCTGCCACCTCAGGTCTCTTTGCCCTCCCTACCCTACGGGAGGGCAGCTCCCGCTCAGCCCAGTCCAAGTTCTTCCC
The DNA here is from genome assembly GCF_018296145.1 of Oncorhynchus tshawytscha. Classification (NCBI taxonomy): domain Eukaryota; kingdom Metazoa; phylum Chordata; class Actinopteri; order Salmoniformes; family Salmonidae; genus Oncorhynchus; species Oncorhynchus tshawytscha. The sequence goes on along the minus strand of NC_056447.1, from coordinate 12,597,740 downwards.
TGTCCTGACACCCCAGTGGTGGAACCAGCTTTCCCATGAAGCTAGAACAGCAGAGTCCCATCCCATCTTCCCAAAACATCTGAAGCTCTACCTCTTCAAACAGTATCTTAAATAATCCCCCTCCTCACCTCGACCCCCCCCCACCCCAAACCCTCCTTCTAGTTCTGACTCTACTGATACGTTATTAAGAAAATATGTACGCCTGTGATATGTGGTCACCTAGCTATTTTAAGAAGAATGCACAGACTGTAAATTGCTCTGTATAATTCCAGTCAATAATTTTGTTTTAAAAAGGCCCAAATATAAACCAAATTTGATCACATTCCCATTTTTTCAGAACACAAATAAATAGGCCTATTTTAAGCTATATATACAGTACATAGCTTGGACTATAAAACATGACATTAGGTTTACACTGGCCAGGCCCAGATTGGATCATAGGCTTCTTTCTCTAGGCTACCTGCAACTCATACACACGTTTTCCATTGCAATTTGCTTTTACATGTAATGATTTGCATGATATGGATAAAAATGAAGCCTGGTTAGTTGTAATGTTGTAAGGTCGGCCTACTGTACTTTTACATTCATGTCAGAGGGTGAATCATTCGTTTTTGACAGGCTAACATTACTCGATGAAGGCATGCTATTTGAAACTCTGTGCTTTTGTCTTGAAGCTAAAATGTAACGAGTGTAAATAGACGTGAAAATAAACCCTTTGCCAACCACAACGAAAGGTAAGACAAGGATATAATGTCAAATTTAAAAGTGGAACTCTCTTTCACCACGCGCTCCTCAGACACTCCTTCATATCTCGTAGTGGGAATAGGACCTCAGTCTCACGACCCCTTTGCCTCTCTGCCTCTCTGTCTTCTCCTCCCCCTAAAGATAAGTGTCAGTGTGTGCTCCAGTCATCCAAAACGTTAAGGCCTTTGGCTGGAGTCCAAGTGCTCTAACCTCCCCCCCCCCAGTGCAGTGTTCCAGCTGGCAGCTCTAGCCAGCTCTCTCCCCTACCTAGTCCACTACTCACTGTCTGCTGCACTCCCGGACTCCAGATAGTATCTACTGTATGGAGAGAGGAGGGGGGAATGAGAGGGGGTAAAGGAAGATAGAGCGTTAAGCGGGAGAAGAGAGATACAGTATATCAAGTGAAGTTGGGGAATGAGAGGGGGTAGAGAAAGATGGATAGAGAGAGGGAGGGTAAAAAAGGGTGTAAGTGCACAGTTGTTCAAGTAGACTAGAGAGAATGAGTAACAGCAAGAGACAGGGTAGGTAGTTTGAGAAGTGAGACAGGAGTTTGAACAGTGTGTGTCTATACATGTGTGTGCTTGTGTGTATGCGTGTATGTACAGTATGTGTATGTAAATATCACATGCCCCTTCCCCACACACACTCAACCATGGCCTACAACACAGTACGTCAGAAGGCAGATAGCAACTTCTTTACCCAGCGTACTTAAAGTGTAGTGTGTATGATAGTCGCGCCTGCTATCGCTTTTATTAATAACCTGACCTTGAATCAGAAGGAGGCCTCAATAGCTCTCTCCTTTTAAAAGCACCCCACTGTAGTACAAAATAATAGGAGGAAAGGTCAGTAGGCTACAACTGTACAACACATAATAAGGAAATAAAGAGTACACATCCTTTGAGGTACATACAACTCCAAGAAAGAGATGAAAGTTGCACAATTATTACCATAAACCCAGTTGCAATTGAAGACATAGAAGTAGACAAAAGGTGGCTCATGGAAAGTGTAACCAAGTGTAAACAAAGTGACTTGCCAAGGGGAAGGTTTCCTTGACACGGATTAAACCTAGTCTGGGACTAAAAAAGCACTTTCAATTCAGAATCTGCATTGAACATGCTTTTTGGTGAAGGACTATTTTTATTTATTTCACCTTTATTTAACCAGGTAGGCAAGTTGAGAACAACTTCTCATTTACAATTGCGACCGTGCCAAGATAAAGCAAAGCAGTTCGACACATACGACACAGAGTTACACATGGAGTAAAACAAACATACAGTCAATAATACAGTATAAACAAGTCTATATACGATGTGAGCAAATGAGGTGAGATAAGGGAGGTAAAGGCAAAAAAAGGCCATGGTGGCAAAGTAAATACAATATAGCAAGTAAAACACTGGAAATGCTTAATCTCAGTCCAGGAAACCGGCTCGAGTACCAGCCGAGTCTAACTCAGTCTAGTCTATCAGTTGAGAGTACCAACCGATGCAGCCGGGTGAGAGTGGGCAGGGTTCGGAGGGTTATGATATGAGTAGGTATAGGAGGCTGCAGTGTCTCCAGCTGGCCATGGAGGGGAGGGAGAGGAGGGTAGTCCCCCCTAATTTATCTGAGAGGCTTTTCATTAGCTGGAGACCCAGAGACGCATTTAAGCCTTGCCATGACTGCTGCGGCTGCACAGCTATATGTTTGTCTCAGCAAACATCACAGGGTTCCCACAATAGCTCAGACACACCGGTAGGATTGTCAAACATTTGCCTGCCAACAGTGCTTAGCACCTCTGAACAGAGTGTTGTTTTGTGTTCACAAAATCTGTTTTGTGTTCACAGCAAAGGCCTTGCTTTCAAATCATCAGCCACTCAGTCTTAGTAAAATATTCCAAACCACAAGATGGCAGTAGCATTGTTTCACAATGCATGTCCGCGTGGAGCTTTATGGTCTAGTCAATGTTAGCTAGTTAGCTGCGCTAATATTGTTATTGTTGAAGAAAGCCTTTGTTGATACTAACCAGATGGCCAAAGCTAGATAATTAGCTAGCAAGATGACAAAGAAATAATGTTATTCACTCTCCAGAACCATATACAGACCATTGATACATTTTTAGGTAGCTGGCTAACATTAGTTAAATGATTAGTATGATTATCTAGCTAGCTGTTGTGCTAGCTAGGTAAAGTAAAGACACTGCATTCACTCTCGGCAGCTAGCTACAGGCAGCTGCTTCATGGAAACAGATCCATTGTGATTGAATTATAATGTTACTAGAGTGGCCAGATAGTTAGCTTGGTAAAGCATTTGGTGTTGTGTGCAGTGTGCTGCATTTAGCTACCACCACATTTGTTTCATATGAAGAAAATGTGAGACTGCCATGCTCAGTCAGCAATCTAATGTTAGTTAGCTAGCTAGCTAACTAATAAGCTAGTGCACATATATAAAATAAAATAAAAAAACATTATTCAAGCACAAAACTCCTTAGCTACACTAAAACATGTTAAAGAAAAATATGTATTAGGCAGATTTATCGTTTTAGTTAGAACAATTCTCCTGAAAAGGGTGGATTAGACCAGACCACCTTTTTTCCCTTTCTCTTGTCACTCCTGTCGGCACTCTCTGATTTGGCTCAATGTCAAGTTTTCGGGCCACTGCCGAGCATTGCGATTCTACAAGTAGAAACGGCAGTACCAGGTCGGTACATAGCAGGTACGTCTTTTGTTCTAGCAAGAGAAGGAATGGCCTACTACTGTGATAAGTACCTATCGGCAGTCTATTGGTAACTCTCATAATCACACAAACACACAGACATGCATGCACGCGCACACACACACGAGCGCCGCAGGCACACACACACTGGTGGGTGGACAGGGCATGGGAGCTTCTGCTAAAACAATCCCACACAATGGCCACCATAAAATATCCATGTCCTGAGGACTTCGGGAAATGCCTTCAAAACCAGCCACTATTAGCAACAGTGAGTGCAATTACCATCAAGTAGGCTTGGGTTTTCCTAGGGCGTTGTGGACAGGGGTGACGTGTGTGTGTGTAATCCCGTGACTCTGGATCAGAAGGTTGAGTGTTTCTTTTTTTTGTTTGAACCCTATCCCAAACTTTAACCCTTACCTTCACCATTCGGAATGAGTGCCTACACTTAATGTTTTAACCCTATCCCAAACTTTAACCCTTACCTTCACCATTCGGAATGAGTGCCTGAATTTAATGTTTTAACCCTATCCCAAACTTTAACCCTTACCTTCACCATTCGGAATGAGTGCCTACACTTAATGTTTTAACCCTATCCCAAACTTTAACCCTTACCTTCACCATTCGGAATGAGTGCCTGAATTTAATGTTTTAACCCTATCCCAAACTTTAACCCTTACCTTCACCATTCGGAATGAGTGCCTAAACTTAATGTTTTAACCCTATCCAAAACTTTAACCCTTACCTTCACCATTCGGAATGAGTGCCTAAACTTAATGTTTTAACCCTATCCAAAACTTTAACCCTTACCTTCAACCATTCGGAGTGAGTGCCTAAACTTAATGTTTTAACCCTATCCCAAACTTTAACCTTTACCTTCACCATTCAGAATGAACGCCTAAACTTAATGTTTTAACCCTATCCCAAACTTTAACCCTTACCTTCACCATTCAGAATGAGTGCCTAAACTTAATGTTTTAACCATATCCAAAATCTTAATCCTTAAATTTCTAACGTTTGCAACAACTTCAAAATTTGACATTTGGAGAAACGGAGCAATACTGAGCAGGACGAGTCAACCCAGTGTGTCAAAAACACTTTGAAATTTGACGTTAGGTGCATATGTGGTTAAACGTCTAATTCTGCAGTGAGACTATGAGAGCTTGCTGAAAATAGGACCTAATTGCACAATGAGCAAGGTTTCATCTCCAGACTGGCTCTGGAACCTGTAGACTTGGGGTTAATCAGTCTGCCTGCCTCCAACCACTAAATGGGGCAAGGGTAGAATTACAAGGGGACTGATCAGACAAGCATATGAAGGGTCCCCTTCTAAGGCTAGACCAGTGGAGCCTGAATGGAGCCCCTGCCAGACACAGTTGCCCTTAGGGGCGACTGTCTTTTATGTCCCATCAGACAACACTTTTGCGTCTAGGAAGGTTCTTACTGTGAAATTGTTGTTTGGAATCAAGCTGTCTTTAAAACAGAAGCCTCAGAATGCCTGCCTAGCCCTTTCATTAAAATAATTTGCAGAATTTCTGGCAATTAAAGCAAATGGATGCAGTTGGCTTCAAATAGCGCTATGGCTGGAGGTGTGGGCTGTGTTTTGGGCTCTCCGGGTTGGTTGTGAGTGTGTTTATTATGTTTGACTTGTCCAATCTTGAATGTTTGTTTGTGATGATGACAATGACGATATCATAAGCTAAACATAGCACTGACACATACTATACAACGAATAAGAATGACAATAGGCATTACAGTACGCCATAAGGTAAAACATCTGTGCATATAGGAATCTGCTCCAAGCCATTTTTCTCATTTGCAATCTGTTATGACAAACCTCACAGTTTGGCTTCCTCATCAGTATGTACATTCAAATGAACTTGCGGTGTGAACACAGGATAACTAAGCGTGATTTGGCATAGCCCACAATCTCTTAATTAGAAAATGTCATTTTCCTGTCGTTTCAATATGCCTTGACTTGCACTGTCAAGACTTTGGGCATGCGCTGAATTATAATAAGGTCATACAAAAATAGTGCAGCAGTATCAGCTTACACACAGTGTGCCGACAGGCATTCATAGATACGCATGCTATTGAGATATATTTATGCATGTCTATGTCTATGCACATGAATACGCTGTAAGGACAGGCACAAAAACAGACACACAGCTACAGTAGATATAAATATTGCCTGTTACAACAGGACAGAGATTTCACTTTCATGTCGACTATCCTTGAAAAACAGAATAGAAAGAGGAAATGAGAGCTAGATGAGTAAAGAGTGAGTGAGTGAGTGAGTGAGTGAGTGAGTGAGTCAGAGAAAGAGAAGTAAAGATTGTTATACTGTGTGTTACTTATTTCTCTATGGGCCCTGGTCAAAAGTAGTGCACTATAAAGGGAATATGGTGCAATTTGGGACGCAGCCTACCTCTTTCTTGCTTGGTCCAAGACACAACACCTAGTCCTTTCTCTCAGCAGTTTGTAGATACAAATCAACTGGATAGGTTTAAGCAATATCCAGCACAGTATCAAAGCTGGCGAAATCTATAGTTTGCATAATGTTGTACATTTTCACATAATTCATCCAACCAGGTTGACATGTCTAGTCATATCGCTCAGGTCTTCCCAGTTCGCAATAAGCACTTGGAAGGTCGGCATCCCTCCAGAGGTGTCGGGCGCCATGCAACAGCTTTTTTTGCACAGCACTCTCTCCCTTCTCCCGACCGGTGTCAGTCGGAGGCAGGATGCTTTTTTCAGCGTCAAGCCAGTGGCATGATTACTCCCTGTCGCCACTTATTTGTATATCTTTATGGATTTTATTATTTGATACAATGGTTGCCATTTGAAAAAGGTTTGTTGAAAGTACTGTAAGTTATTATGTGTTTGCACAATATATCAGATAACGATGGACAGTCCTGGACACCTGGATCCACCAGTGACAACATATAAAATCCAGTGAAATCAAATGTTATTGTCAATGGCGACAAAAGTGACATAGTAATCAAATAAGTAACATAGGACGCAATCAAATAAGTGACATCGTAAATATATAACGTACTAATAAAAGACAAAGTTAACTAAATCAAGCACAAGAGGTGTGTGATAGAAGAAAATAATCTCTAAATGAAAATAAGATTTTAAAAAATAGCCTATAGAGTATAGTAAGGACATTGTTTGCCCGTGTGCATAGTGAGTGGAATAAGGGACATTGCATTAGCAGCATATAAGTCTATGATGTATATACATTAATAGTGCAGTAAGATGACACAACTATTACATTGGTCCAGTAGACAAATACATTTCAGTGTGCAAATCACACCATGACATTCAGGGGTCTCTATTGAGTGCAAGCACCTAATAACTGTGAAAATGATTTAGCTTTTAATGTTGCATGAACACAACCATTCATGATATTTTCATTCGATTATCAAACAAATCACTTCAAAAAGTAGGCTACATGTTCGTCCACTCCATAAGAATTCCAGCATCCTATACTCATGCCATTGATGAATGGTAAAAGACATCTGTTACAAAACAGCAAAAAAGTGATCCTAATGACATTCCATTGATTAGTCCTGCATTAATTAATGTGTATTGCCTGACACATTTACCTTTTTTGTAGCCTGAAAAGTTGGGACATCTGAACTGGGTTTTAAACTGTTTTAAACAGTTTTGAACTGGGTTTTAAACTGAAGAAAGTGATGGTCACCCTAACAGACACCTTTAACTTACTAAACTAGGCTACAATGTGCATCACCATGAACTTCAAATAGGCCTACTGGTAGCCAGTGATGTAGTGGTAAACAAAACAAAGTTGGGTAAATTCTGATTGCCGGTCGAGGTAAAAAAAAATGTAACTCTCCCTCAATGCTTTTTTCTGAAAAAGGTGGGTAAGGACTAGGCCTAAAACACTGCCAGTACCCTACTCTCTCAGCAGGGGCAATTTTACACACATGAACACACGCAGAACAGGTAGCCTACATTTAATATAATACATGAGTTTAATCAAAAAAAAATGTACACCCAAGTTCATGAGTTGTCCATAAACACGAGTTAATGTTTGTAGTCTTCACAGATCATGTGACATAAAACACAACCTTTCTTTCCTTACATTAGTGACATTTATGACAGTGTTATTTGTCATTATTAAGCATTTATTGAATTAGAACATTGAACTTGAACTCTGACCTCGGAAACTGCACTGTAAGTCTAGCTATGCCTATGTAACATTTCATTATGTTTCACCCTGAAAACAGTTTGCATGGGCACACAAATCCAAAATAATGTAGACCTATGCTGACAGGTGTATAAAATCAAGCACACAGCCATGAAATCTCCATAGACAAACATTGGTAGTAGAATGGCCTTACTGAAGAGCTCAGTGACTTTCAACGTGCCACCGTCATAGGATGACACCTTTCCAACAACTCAGTGTGTCAAATTACTGCCCTAGAGCGGCCCCAGTCAACTGTAAGTGCTGTTATTGTGAAGTGGAAATGTCTAGGAGCAGCAACGGCTCAGGCATGAAGTTGTAGGCCACACAAGCTCACAGAACGGGAGCGCGCACATAGAGCGTAAAAATCGTCTGTCCTCGGTTGCAACACTCACTACCGAATTCCGAACTGCCTCTGGAAGCAAAGTCAGCACAATAACTGTTCCTCGGGAGCTTCATGAAATGGGTTTCCATGGCCGAGCAGCCGCACACAAGCCTAAGATCACCATTGGACGCTGGAGCAGCCCAAACTTGGCACCGTTGCCCTGTAGTAGTGTCTCACTCATGGCCCAGTTTGAAACAATAATGTTACATTGGCATTAAGTAAATACTGTACAAGAAAGAACAGATAGACAAAGAAACATCTAGGCTAAGTGAATTTAACGTTACATACATCCATGGCTATCACATCCACATGATGCTGTGTTGAATATGATGCTGGGGCTGGCCATTGCCCTAATTGAAAGACACAGCCGATTAGCAACATGAATAGAGGGGCTTTTTTCTCCTCTGAATGTACATATAACTTTAGTCAATGTTGCTAGCTAGCTAACTTAAGTTAGCAAACCATCTAGCATAGCAAGCTAGCTAGCCAAGTAACTCGGCTAGCAAGGACAAAATCAGATAGCAAACTAGTGAACTTAACAGCGTTTACCATCATTTAGCTAGCTAGCAAAGTCCAAGTTCATGTTTCAAGCTAGCTAGCTAATGTTAGCAAGACATCTAACGCTAGCAAGCTAGCCAAGTAAAGTTAAGTAGCTAGGCTCGCTAGCTAGCTTGCGTTATTGGCCTCGTTGACGATAATGTTCTTGTCCTGCTAAGAATTCTAATTGTAACCAGTACTTTTAGGTGTCAGGGAATGTACTGAAGTAAAAGTAAAAATTGTCAAAAATATAAATAGTAAAGTAAGGTACAAAAACTACTTTAGTAGTACTTTCAAGAACTTTTACTTAAGTACTTTACACCAATGTAGGTGACCAATAACCCAATGACCACTCTGACAGAATGACACAGTTCCTTGGCTGAGATGGGAGAACCTGCCAGAACCGTCTCTACAGCATTTCACCAATCTGGGCTTTATGGGAGAGTGGCCAGGCAGAAACCACTCCTGGAGTTGGCAAAAATTGCACATGAATGACTCAGAGCATAAAGCAAAACATTTGGAGACTCTCACAAACACGATGGAGAACACCATCATATTCGTGAGAGTCTCCCCTTTCCATAGAATGGTCAAAAGGTTTTGTAGGTCAAACCGTTCGGAAGCTACAGACATTTGTGTGAGAAGATTTTCAGGATGTCTCATTGTTTGTCAAACATCTGCCACCTTTCACCACAGATGCAGAGGTGTGACATCAGCAGTTATGGAGGAATGAGAAGCATCCAGTGGAATAAAAATGATATCTCTAGTTTAAAACTGATGGATTTTAATGGGGATCTTTGTTTTTATTTTACTTCGATTCACGTACTGGTGTGTCATAAATGAGTTCCAATTCATTTTGATTACTTTTTTTTTTCATTTTCTCTTTAAAAATCTTAATTTCTCTCATTTAGCTCTTTCTTCATTTGTCAACACTCTCATCATTCGTTTTTTTCTGTTATGGGTAATGAAGATTGAATCTGAAAGACGCAGCAGATGAAATACAGAGGATTTGAACAAAAATTGAACTCTTTGGCCTGAATGCAAAGCCAGGCATAGCTCATCACCTCTCTAACACCATTCCTACCGTGAAGCATGGTGGTGGCAGCATCATGCTTTTCAGCAGCAGGGACTGGTAGACTGGTAAGGATAGAGGGAACAATGAATGGAGCCAAAAACAGGCAAATCCTTGACGAGAGCCTGCTTCAGAGTCCAAACGACCTTAGACTGTGGTAAAGATTTACCTTCCTACAGGACAATGACCCCAAGCACATACTGTATACAACTCAAGCACATAAACACATATACTATTCCATCCACATATTCTTCAGATATACTATATATTCTATCCACATACTATCCATAATGGCTATACATGCCATCACTAGGGTTGCAAAGGGTCGGAAACTTTCCTGGACATTTCCAGACATTTTCCATGAGAAGTTAAGCCCTGGAATTTGGAGAATTTTGCTTAAATTCATCAAAAATGTTAGCTTATAACAGTTAACCTTTATTGTGGGATACACAAAAGGCAATTCTATGTCTTGTGGCATATTTTGGTTAAACTATCCCCAATTCAATGGAATTGCAACCCTCTGCATGCACAGTGCACTCTTCCATCACATGTACAGCTGATTCTCAAGATCTTGCACACAAATGAGATGCTATTGAGCCCACACTACTACACTGTCTGAGCCCAGGACTACATGCTTTCTGGTAAGTTTTGATTACAATATTGGGTGGGGTGATTATATTTTATATGACATACATGCTTTTTTGTTAACTAGTAAATAGTAGCCTACAGCAAAGTGTGTTTAAATTATTTCTAACTTGTTAACAATTTCTGCGAGTTAGTTTTTGCTACCTTGTGGGTTTTAACTTGCTTGAGCCTGCTAACTGAGGAGTGTTTATTCACCTGTTCCAATACATGTTTCATTTTAAAACCGTTATCTTACAATGGAGTTGTTTAATCTAACTGCTTAACTATTTATCTGTACATGGAATTGTATTTTTATTTTAATTTACTCAATTTTTTATAATCTTTAAAAGGAAAATGCCACGGGCACAATCTGATATGTGGAGACATTTCCCTGCAGCCAATGTAGAAAGAAAAGCTGTGTACATTTGCAAATACTGTGCCAAATCATATGTGAAAAATGCAACAAAGATGCAGAATCATCTGGCCAGGTGCATACAGTTCCCTCAGCGCTCACAACAACCCCTGACAAGTCCCTCTACTTCTATTTGAGGTGAAAATGATGAATCAGATACATAATCGATAGCAACAGCTCATGGTCCTCCTGGAATCATAAGTTTGTTTGACTCAATGGAGGAACGTAGTCAGAGAAATGCTGATGAATGTCTTGCTCGAGCCGTGTATGCAACTGGTTCACCTCTGATGCTCACAGGCAATGTGTATTGAAAGAGATTTCTGAATGTTCTTCACCCAGCATACACCCCTCCAACCAGACATGCTTTATCTACTTATTTGCTGGATGCATAGTTCAACAGAGTTCAAGTGAAGGTCAAGCAAATCATAGAGAAAGCAGACTGTACTGCAATCATCTCTGATGGGTGGTCGAATGTTCGTGGGCAAGGAATAATGAACTTCATCATCTCCACCCCTCAACCAGTATTCTACAAGAGCACAGACAAGGGACAACAGACACACCGGTCTCTACATTGCAGATGAGCTTAAGGCAATCATCAATGACCTTGGACCACAGAAGGTATTTGCACTGGTGACAGACAATGCTGCGAACATGAAGGCTGCTTGGACTAAAGTGGAAGAGTCCTAACCTCACATCACACCCATTGGCTGTGCTGCTCATGCATTAAATTGGTTAGGTGTGTGAAGGGTCTACAAGTTATAACAGCAATCTACCTCACCAAGTAAAGTGTGAAGAATAAGACCACCACATTAAAGCTGCCCAGCAACACCCGATGGGATGGTGTTGTCATCATGTTTGACAGTCTCCTGGAGGGGAAGGAGTCTCTCCAAGAAATGGTCATATCACAGTCTGCCGATATGGACAGCCCCATCAAGAGGATCCGCCTGGATGATGTATTTTGGGAGAGAATGGTAAAAGTAAGTAAGTACAAAGAAGTACACTACCAAGCAAAGGCTTTGGGATGGAGATGCAATATGGCAGTCATGCCTACATATCTCATCAGCCACCTGGTGAAATGGACTTTGTGGATCTGAGGCTCTTTATTTACTTAGAAATGTACTTGTTTTTGAAAGAAAATCACTTTTTGTCCATTAAAATAACATCAAATTCATCTGAAATATAGTGTAGACATTGTTAATGTTGTAATTGACTATTGTAGCTGGAAACGGTTGATTTTTTTATGGAATATCTACATAGGCGTACAGAGGCCCATTATCAGCAACCGTCACTCCTGTGTTCCAATGGCACGTTGTGTTAGCTAATCCAAGTTTATAATTTTAAAAGGCTAATTGATCATTAGAAAAACATTTAGCAATTATGTTAGCGCAGCTGAAAACGGTTGTTTCTGATTAAAGAAGCAATAAAACTTGCCTTCTTTAGACTAGTTGAGTATCTGCAGCATCAGCATTTGTGGGTTCGATTACAGGCTCAAAATGGCCAGAAACAAAGACCTTTCGTCTGAAACTCGTCAGTCTGTTCTTATTCTGACAAATGAAGGCTATTCCATGCGAGATATTGCCAAGAAACTGAAGATCTTGTACAACACTGTGTACTCCTCCCTTCACAGAACAGCGCAAACTTTCTCTAAACATAATAGAAAGAGGAGTGGTAGGCCCTGGTGAACTGATCAGGAGGACAAGTACATTAGTGTGTCTAGTTTGAGAAACAGACACCTCACAAGTCCTCAACTGACAGCTTCATTAAATTAGTATCCACAAAACACCAGTCTCAATGTCAACAGTGAAGAGGCGACTCCGGGATGCTGGCCTTCTAGGCAGAGTTGCAAAGAAAAAGCCATGTCTCAGAAGGGCCAATAAAAATAAATGATTAAGATAGGTAAAAGAACAGACACTGGACAGAGGAACTCTGCCTAGAAGGCCAGCATCCCGGAGTCACCTCTTCACTGTTGACGTTGAGACTGGTGTTTTGCAGGTATTATTTAACGAAGCTGCCAATTGCAAAAAAGGGTTTTCAAATAGTCTTTTATAATTGTAAACCTGGATTAGCTAACACAACATGCCATTGGAACACAGGAGTGATGGTTGCTGATAATGGGCCTCTGTACGCCTACTCCATTAAAAATCAGCCATTTCCAGCTACAATAGTCATTTACAACATTAACATTGTCTACACTGTATTTCTGATCAATTTGATGTTATTTTAATGGACAAAAAAGTATTTTCTTTCAAAAACAAGGACATTTCTAAGTGATCCCAAACTTTTGAACAGTAGTGTATGTCTACTTCTGATAAGGGTTAAGGTTTATGTTTCTGTCTCTCTATGATATGGTAAATATATTCCCATATCTTTCCATTAATTCCCATTAATTTCCACAATGTCACGAACATCGTCTTCGTGGAAATGACCGGACCAAGGTGCGGCGTGATGAGCGTACAATTGACTTTTTTATAAATGTTGTAAAAAAAACAAGAAACAAAAACAAACGTGAAGCTTACTAGGGCTATACAGGCCACTAACAAAGACAACTACATACAAAATACAAAAGGAAAAAAGGCTGCCTAAATATGATTTCCAATCAGAGACAACGATAGACAACTGTCCCTGATTGAGAACCATACCCGGCCAAAACATAGAAACACAGAACATAGAGTTCCCCACCCGAGTCACACCCTGACCAACCAAACATAGAGAATAAAAAGATCTCTCCGGTCAGAGCGTGACACACAGAAAGTTTGCAGCTCTGAATATTCCACACATACATAAATATATATACATTTATATGCAGTGCATTGAGAAAGTAGTCAGATTGTTTTTTCCCCCTCATCAATCTACACACAATACCCCATAATGACAAAGTAAAAACAGGTTTTTAAATGTTTGCAATTTTATCCAAATTAAAAACTGTCAGAGTGGACATCAGGTTCTTGGTCAACTCCCTCACCAAGGCCCTTCACTCTCAATTGCTCAGTTTGGCCGGGCGGCCAGATCTAGGAAGAGCAACAAATTATTTTCTGTCACAGCAGCGTTCTTTTACATAAATAGGATGTGATGTTGTTCTGTAACCAGTGTAATATGGGTCATGCTAATGTCACTATCCTATTACTTGATGGCCCATAGTCCACCAATATGTAATGCAGGTGAGCCATTGTTTACTTGACTGACCATTCTGGTCGGTAGTTCACACTAGGTAGGAATCAATTATGTGTATAAACAGACAATGTGCTGAACTAGCAGGCAAACATAATGTAGCTAGCTATTTTGGTTTATTACCAACAAAGTAATTATTGAATCACAAAGGATAACAAAAAATGCATACAGCATTTCTTACCTCTCTTTCAGTGTTGGGGTTTGTACCACCTCAGGTTCCTGTCGAACTAGCTAACATTATCATCTACAAAGCAAAGACACTAATATTATCATGTAAAAAATCTGCACATCTGACATTAGCTAGTTGAAATAAAGGCATTTGGCATCTTGTGGGGTTTATTGCAGTGTAGCTACATGATGATATCAAATCAAATTTTATTGGTCACATACACATGGTTAGCAGATGTTAATGCATGAGTAGCGAAATGCTTGTGCTTCTAGTTCTGACAGTGCAAGTAGTATCTAACAAGCAATCTAACAATTTCACAACAACTACCTAATACACACTAGTGTAAAGGGATGCATAAGAATATGTACATATAAATATATGGATATGGATTGTTAGATTGCTTTGAGTACAAAACAGTCCAAATACATAGAATCTTATCTCGCTAGTTAAGTGGTTGGGTTAGCTAGCTTGAACATCGAACACATTAAGGTTAGCAGCTAACGTGGTTAGTAGGTAACGTAGCTACCAAACTAAAAATTTAACCAAACAGTTACCTAGCTACCAGTCCATGAGAATGGCGGGTATTTATGCATCCGTCTTCCACCTTTCAAAATTAATTCCAATGTTCATCCGGTTTCTGGATTGGTCATGAAAGATTAAAGCCCTACCTTCTCTCAGCTCACTGGTCACCATAGCAGCACCCACCCGTAGCACGTGCTCCAGCAGATATATTTCACTGGTTAACCCCAAAGCCAATTCCTCCTTTGGCTGCCTTTCCTTCCAGTTCTCTGCTGCCAATGACTGGAACAAATTGCAAAAATCACTGAAGCTGGAGACTCATATCTCCCTCATTAACTTTAAGCATCAGCTGTCAGAGCAGCTTACAGATAATTGCACCTGTTCATAGCCAATCTGTAAATAGCCCATCCAACTACCTCATCACCATATTGTTATTATTTTTTTGCTCCTTTGCACCCCAATATCTCTACTTGCACATTCATCTTCTGGACATCAATCACTCCAGTATTTAATTGCTAAATTGTAATTACTTCGCCACTATGGCCTATTATTGCCTTACCTCCCTAATCTTACCTCATTTGCACAAACTGTACTTTCTATTGTATTGTTGACTGTATGTTTGTTTATTCCGTGTTATTGTTTGTGTCGCACTGCTTTGCTTTATCTTGGCCAGGTTGCAGTTGTAAATGAGAACTTGTTCTCAACTGGCCTACCTGGTTAAATAAAGGTTGCATTGATTCAGATCCAAGAACCAAGAATGATGCTTGTTTCTTTTGTCCCTGATACAAGGACAGTTTATTTGCAAACAAGTTAGCTAGCTTGTTGACTTCGTCTGCTCTGTGTTTGTTTCTGATGTCTGTAACGTTATATTGAAATTGACTTACACTTCTGCTCCTGGGCCATGGCAGCAGGGTCATTCGAGTAGGCAGGATTTCATGCAAAGACACACCCTGCCCAGAAGGCCAGCCCAAGGCATCTCAGGGCTCAACCTCTTTGTTTTCGTTCAATGTGAAAACACTACACAAGATGTGGGGCAGCATAGGGTCACCCACGACCTACGGATTCCTGCTTTAAACTGTAAATTATTGAGTATCTGTCACGTTATGACCTTAGTTCCTTTGTTTTGTCTTTGTTTTAGTATGGTCATGGTGTGAGTTGGGGTGGGCAGTCTGTTTGTTTTTCTATGTTGGGGATTGTGTTCGGCCTAGTATGGTTCTCAATCAGAGGCAGGTGTCGTTAGTTGTCTCTGATTGAGAATCATACTTAGGTAGCCTTTTTCCACCTGGGTTTCGTGGGTGTTTATTTCCTGTTTAGTGTTTGTCATTCACCTTACTGTTCATTTTGTTGCTTATTGTTTTTGTTCAGTGTTCATTTTGCTTCATTACATTATGGACACTTACCACGCTGCGTTTTGGTCCTCCGATCCTTCTCGCTACTCCTCCACAGAAGAGGAGGATGAGATCTCTGACAGTATCACTTTTTGTGTCATCCTCAATGATTTTAAATGCATTATGTCCACATATGTGGTTGTATTTTACATTGGCAAATACATTGAATCAAATTAAAATCAGAACAAATGTAAGGAATTCATAGAAACAATAAAAACAGCTTGCATCCTCTGGCTGGCTATGGTTAGCTTGAAAGAGGCAGGCCGAATTTGACATGAGAGAAATTCCTTCTTGTTTTCTTTCAAATTAACTCATGGCTAGATGGCTTATAGCTATCCTCTGAGTGGAGCCAAATCGCCAGAGATGCAAAAGTGGCCTGACAAGGGCTTATAGCGGTCCTATGAGTAGGGGCTACGCGCCAGAGATGCAAATCAAGTCTTGAATGGCAAACTCGACCGCTGGCGGTAGGAATTTATAGCCTTGGTCGTAGGAAAAGCGGAAAAGAGCAAGTGTTTTTGCGTACTGGATTCTTCCATTGAAAATGATTGACTTTTTGATGTTTCAGCTACATGCAAACATAATGCCACTATTCAGGTTTGGTACCTATCTTGAGTAGGGTTGCACATTTTTGGTGAATTTTGTTGTAGACTAACTGACCCTCATTAATCGGTTAATAAACAGTTACATTGTTTATAGGGAAAATACAAGCAGAAGAGCGAATGTAAACCAGGGAAAAACACATTACCCTCCTCTGTGAACCCCCAAAAACACACAACCCTCCACAAAGCAAAAAAAAGTTAAATAACCTTACCCTATTTTGAACCACCCCTCCCCTTGTAAATGTCGACCTGTCCCAAAGTACATCCCTGACTTTGAGTGTGTCAAGTTAAATGCCTGAAACCTAACACAATGACTGCTAATTGTGACAGAGTAAAATTTGTATCACAACTGAGGAGTCCAGTAACAATACCAAGGAATCAACCCCTACAATTCTTCATAGGAAGAAACCACAAGTAGCATATATGACCTGTAGAAACAGGTAAAGACTGATTCACCTGTGACTTGAGGTCGTTGGCCGACCGGAGTCGTAAGAGGAAGAGAAAGAGAAGTCGAGGCGAGAAATATGTAAAGCTGATTTTGATGGGGTTTCTTCTGTAAGCTTTACATTGGACTGGTTGAAAGCCGGTGCGTCTTAAACCTACCTTGAGAGGATTATTTGGCACTCCCCCCCCCTCCCCCTTGCCTTGCTCTTTTGTTGGAGCTCAGTGCCAAGCACATCCCTTCATATTAAGGGAAAGGACTGTTTGATTCCTGGAAAGGCTGAGCAGGTAGGAGGAGCTGGCAGAGAGTTCATCCACAGGACAGAGAGGGATAGGGGGGAGGGAGGAGAGAGAGGGGGAAGAAGGGAAAAAATAGGGAGAGAGAGAGAGAGAGAGAGAGAGAGAGGAAGACAGAGCCCATGGGGAAGAGAAGGAAACTAGGAAGGAAAATGATTATGAGGAATAAGGAGAGAAAATGTGTGAGAAAAGCCTGACATGACAGCACATGAGCTTGAGGTTAGAATGGGGGAAAACCCGACAATAGTTCAACTTGTTTCCTTGAGCCTGACATTCACATGGTTATAGTTACTTCTGGTCAAGAGCTAGAAATAAAATCTATTAACACAACATTGCACAACAGATAGATGGTGTCCTAAATGGCACTATATATTCTACTAGTCAATAGCCTCAGTAAGGGAGTGGCTATTTTGGGACGCAGCCATAGCTTAGAATGCTGTTAGTGAATCATCCAAGTCCTACAGTTGTAGGAACTTAATTTGAGCCAGTTTGCTACAGCAGGGAAATAAACCTGCAGCCACAAGAAATGTGAATTATGTGGATTATGATTAATGGACATGTTTTGCATGTGTTGATACATTTTTCATTAGGGCAAATCAAGTCTGATATTTTAAAGGGGAAATTACAAACTTTAGAAGCCTTTTAAAACCATTAATACAAACGTGTGCATTTCCTGCTGTGCAGGAACATTCTCAGCAACAAAAGAGTGGTCAAATTAAGATCTCACATCTGTATGTCAGGCATTTCCACACCCCTTATTAGTAACATCCAGGTGCTAGGGGTTGTGAAACCACTAAAGAAAAAAGACTGTGGTAATATTATTGACTGTGACTGTAGAAGACCAGTACTTTGGTCGAAACATGTTGCATCATATGAAGTTAAGTAACATAGACAATCCACCTTTTAAAGGCATTATTCAAAGTAAATGCTGCAGATATCATCTCAATTGGAAAACACCTTCAATGTCAAGCGGGCTACAACATGGACTTATTTCCCCTTTTGTACTTTAACCATTTGTACATTGTTACAACACTGTATATATACAAAATATGACATTTGTAAAGTCTTTATTCTTTTGGAACTTCTGTGAGTGTAATGTTTACTGTTCATTTTTATTGTTTATTTCACTTTTGTATATTATCTACTTCACTTGCTTTGGCAACATTAGCATATGCTTCCCATGCCAATAAAGCCCCTTGAATTGAATTGAATTGAATCACGGCCATAGTAATTTTATGATCTGCCTTTTAACTATTGTATGAAAGAATGTGTAGTTTAGTCATTATTTGAAGGGGCTGTGGTCTCTCACATTTGCCAAGTAGTTTGCTGTTGTTTATCTCTGCAATCTGATCCACATTGAACTAACCATTAGCATTATTTATGACCAGAATGTCTGGATCTATGCTAGCTAATTAGCAAAATATTGTGCTACTTTACACAGACAAAGGTGAAGCCGATTGAATGGTTACAGGTCAGGTAACAAAGGAGAGGGGGGGAACACCACAAGATAGAGCAATCTAAATACTAATCAATGCTAAAGCTGACCAAAGTTAGGCTATGAGTCAACAAAAGATATTACATTGGAAGCGACAGACATTCAGTGGCATCCTGACAGCCGTTATACTCAAGTTAAATCATCAAGCAATTAGCATTGTAAAGCAATCCAAAATGAACATGTTCAATTACCAGGTCATGATAAGGCTATAGGTAGAGTTTGGCCACAGTAAATAAGTAGGCAATATTTCTAGACCGAAAGGGAGTGCAACATAAGGATTGACATGTTATTTAGTATTTACATACTTTAAGAGGGAGCACTAATCAGATAAGGATTTAAACATAAATATACATCCATTGTAGCCTACACTGAATTTAGTTTTTGGGTAAAATATCTACTCAAAACCTAATCAGCTGCTATTCCTCCAACAACAAACCCCTACACACAGGCGTCCGTCTGTCTGTCTCGCTGGCAACTCAATGTCCTGTGGAAGAAGGACATAGCCCCCACTGTGGTTTCCATAGTGGGGTCAACATGGTAAAGAACAGCACACTCTGACACAATACAAGGTTAGGAGGAGGGAACAGAACGAGCCGAGACTCAAGGAACACTGTGCTCTAAGGTCAACCCATAACTGTATGCCTTAAAAGTCAATGATCCACTATACCACTATACCACACACAATCTTCTTCCCATGATTCCTTATAGGTACCAGACACCGTGAGGACGGCACGTTTTTGGTTTTTGTCCCAATGATGTCACCTCCTTCAGATGAAAACCACACTGTTGTTTTGACTGAGCCTCTACTCTCAACTCTTGTCTCTTCCAACATTACGTAATCCCCACCAAATAAAAGAGGATGGTGGATATCCGTTCCCAACTCTATTCTTCATGCATGTGGCCTCATATCCTTTACTTTTGGCCAAATGGGACTTTGTGCAACGGTCCTATTGTGCTAGCGGACAGAGAAGGAGGCCCAGGGCCCCCGCTGATACTATGTGGCCGCATCTCGGTTTTCTTCTCGGGAGTCCCTGGTGTCTTTCAGCCTCAGCGTCGGAGCTGTGTGTGATGATGACGCTTCCTGTGTCTGTACACCACAATGGGGCCCAGAGATGTAACCTGAGCCCCCCTCCCCGTGGGACACAATGACAGTGTCCCCATGCAGGCTTGAAAAGGCTTTGTGCAGGTGCAGGGATTCTGCTTTCAGTGGTGCTTACCTACCCTGCCCTGCCCTGTCCTTCCTTTCTCTTTCTCTTGCCTCCTGTATCTCTCTATTTCTATTCAACTATTTACCTCCCTGCATGCCTGCAACCTCATATTTGTATCTTTATTTATATATATTGTTTTTTTTTTTTTGGGGGGGGTCATTCTTCAGTATTTTATCACATGCGGGTTCTCAATCCCTTCCTAGTGGAACCCCAGAGGGACGGCACATTGTGTTCTAGCTCAGCACTAAAACACTCAATTGATTCAGCAACAATCAAGTGTGGTAGCACTGGGCAAGAACAAAATGTGCACCCCACTGTCTACTTAATAGACCACCACATAGAACAATCATTGCAAGTTAAACCTTAAAAATGTTAAGTAGCAATCACAGTGCTCTCCATGAGTCTCACCAATTAACTCTCTCTCTATATACAGTACATCCTCCCGCTTTCCAGATAATGTGCTTTTTCAGTAAAGTAATGAAAGTGGTACATTATTGTTGAGAACATTTAATGTGACTCTGTGAGACTTTGAGAAGAGCTTTAGTTAGTATAAATAGGTTAATGCATCCTCCTAATGCATTATCTGGAGCAAGGGAGAGGGAGTGAGATACATTCCCACAGGTAGAGGTCATCTCCCATGGGAGAGATAGCCCTCCTTCTCTCCATGGAACTTTGAAAGAAACTGGATTTTGTTTACCGGTAGCAGGAGAGAAAAGACGGGTAGGCCCAAAACCATACTCAACATTTTTCAGTCTTTTTCTCACACCAACACACACACACACACACACACACACAAAGATTCCCACGCACGCACGTACACAAGCACAGACACATCTCAGTGCATTAACCTGCTAATGGATTGACCCCACCGCCCTCTCTCTTTGTGTCCCGGCCGGATCACTTTCCTCCAATTAGACCAGTGAACAGCAGGTGAGCTGAATTCTCTCACACACCCAAAGGAAGTCAGCGAGCAGGAAAACAAGTCTTCCAATACATTGACCTATATGTATGAAAGGCATTATTCCCAGTGTTTCCCAATCTGTTCCTCGGGGACCCCCAGCCGCTGTTCTATTCAAGCCTCTACCACACCTGATTCAACTAATCAAGGGCGTGATGGTTCGATGAGTACGTGAATCCGGTGTGCTGGGACCTGAATGCAACACCATATTTGGGTTTGATTCCAACATGGTCTAATGTTTTGCTATGGATACAAATCTTCTGCCAAACTATTAACATTTGTACAAGAGACGTTTGAAAACGCCAAGACCTTAAAGGCCCATTCTTTAAAAAAATAAACGGTAGCGGAGGTTCTTCCACTTGGTTTGCTATAAAGTACCATAGTGCAAGGACATGCGCCCCACCGCAGGAGCAGAGACACAACACAAACACTGACCTCAGGGGAAGCTCTAACCGTAACCCATTTTTGGGATGAAAAAAACACCTGGTCCTCTATCATTGGTTAGAGAATAGTCCTACCTACTCTTTCAGAGAAATGGGGGTAGAGAGAGTTGGGGGTGGGGGTTAAAAGAGGGATAAATTAGGTGATACCACTAGTTTTCTCAAACATGACACCTGACATTCACATGGGATTTCCAGTTACGCTTTAAACAAAGTGCATCTTATGACTAAAGGCTTCATAAGCACTACATAAATGTGTCACAAATCATCTATAACCGTTGTCATGCTCTATAAAGGGTTCATAAATGTAGCATAACTTTGTGACATAACCACCAATGTAAAATCTAACATAACCCACTATGTCAAATATAACATAAACCTGTACAATTTAAAGGGTGGCATAAGCACAGCAAACCTCTTAAGCCACAGAAAAGTGGGCAACCTTCCCACTAATCATGATTGGCTGAGTTCGGATTGTTCTGCCATGTTGAAGGCATCTGTCTACTTGAGCTTGTCAGTCTGTGTTGGTAATCCTGTCAAACACAGCTTTTTTAAAGATGTATTGTGTAGTGCAGCTGCATAAGTGTTGCTCTCCATTTTCTGGATGATCAAGTTTTGAAATCAGTGGAATTAGAGTACGATAGCTAAAGAGATGGAGAAAACAGCTGTCTCCGGATTACATCTTCAAACTAAGGGCAACCGTGGTATGGCATTCCTGACAGGGAGACGCGTCCATAATGCATGTTAATGTATACAGGTAAGATAGTCTAGCGTAGGCTAGCTACATTTTCAGATATTACACGTTTCTAATTTTGACAAAGTGCTTTCATTTCAAGTTAAAATGTACTGTTGGCACTTTGTTCATTGTTGTTTAACTAGCAAATGTCAGCAGGCTGGTTCGTTAGCTAACGTTTCGTGACGTGTGTGGTCTTAAACGTTGTTTACCTAGCTAGGTTCATTGTTTACCTAGCTAGCTATACATCTTAAGCTAAAGTGTACTGTTAGCTAGCTAATGATAGCTGGCTGGCTCTCTTAGCAGATGTTATTATTCGTTTCCCAGAGCTGTTTACTTTTGTAGTTAGAGTCTAATATTAGACAGTGTTGGCACTTTGTTCATTGTTGTTTAACTTGCTAACGTTAGCTGGCTGGCTTATTAGCTAATTATTAGCTAATGTTACATGACTTGTTACATGACTTGACACCCGTTGAATATGGCTGGTGTCAGTAAACGTCTGCAAAAAAGCGCAATGAAATTGTTGCCTGCAGAGCTGGTTATGCGGTTCCCATGTTATCCAGAGGTAAACAAATCATCGACCAGAGCGTCAAGTGTGCGCTCCGAGAGCAAAACGAGATGTTGGGGCTAAAGCTTAGGCTAACGGTGTGAACAATGCTGAATGGGTGGAGACAAAGAAGAGCTCTTCACCAGATACCAAAACATTCAAAGGCCATTTTCTCAAAATTGAGTTTACAAGTTGATCAAAGTTCAAAGCAGAATTACTGTCCCATTGTTCCTCAAATTAGGTGTATGATATACCATTTTTGTAGCTCTGAGTCTCTACTTTTATCCAATGTAAAAAACACAATTTCACATTTTTCTACATAAGACCGAATCCAGGTGGTGAGTCACATGATCAACTATTACTCGTGATCCTCAGCAATAATCATACGGACGTACCAGCATTTAAAGAATAAGCAAATAAAGGTAAACAAAACAGTGGAATGATAAGAAATGTAGGCTACCAATTGAAGGGAACTAAAACTAAATTGTAACTTGTATGTGTGGTTATTACTGACAGTCGCAACTGAAGTGGCTAATATTTATCATTATACAAATCGAGGGCTTGGAACTAAAAGGTCCTATCTGCAAAATCATGACTCTGATGTTTGGCTTTAAAGTTTCGAACTCTGTCAGTAATTTTGATCTTGTATTCTTTTGTACATATAGGTAGAGAACATAAAACAGAACAAGGCTATGTCAATAACTCAATTTTGACACAAATGGAGATAAAACCATAGTCCTAAACTCTCAAAATAGTAGGACACAGAAAAAGTTGTGGCATATCATAAAAACATTGAGAGTGCACAAAGATTGCATTTGGCAAAACTGTCATTGCGCAATGCCTTGCTTCGTCAACACATGTTCCAGGCTGCAGTACCCATTTGGCTTGCATCTACAGGTTTAATCCCTGCAAGTTAAAAGGCCATACGATTGCTGCTACTTGCTGTTTATTATCTATACATAGTCACTTTACGCATGCATACAGTCGTGGCCAAAAGTTTTGAGAATTACAAATATACATTTTCACAAAGTCTGCTGCCTCAATTTGTATGATGGCAATTTGCATATACTCCAGAATGTTATGAAGAGTGATCAAATGAATTGTAATTAATTGCAAAGTCCCTCGTTGCCATGCAAATGAACTGACTCCCCAAAAAACATTTCCACTGCATTTCATCCCTGCCACAAAAGGACCAGCTGACATCATGTCAGTGATTCTCTCGTTAACACAGGTGTGAGTGGCGACGAGGACAAGGCTGGAGATCACCCTGTCATGCTGATTGAGTTCGAATAACAGACTGGAAGCTTCAAAGGGAGGGTGGTGCTTGGAATCATTGTTCTTCTATCAGTCATGGTTACCTGCAAGGAAACACATGCTGTCATCATTGCTTTGCACAAAAAGGGCTTCACAGGCAAGGATATTGCTGCCAGTAAAATTGCACCTAAATCAACAATTTATTGGATCATTAATAACTTCAAGGAGAGCGGTTCAATTGTTGTGAAGAAGGCTTCAGGCCGCCCAAGAAAGTCCAGCAAGTGCCAGGACCGTGTCCTGAAGTTGATTCAGCTGCGGGATCGGGGCAGCACCAGTACAGAGCTTGCTCAGGAATGGCAGCAGGCAGGTGCGAGTGCATCTGCACACACAGTGAGGCAAAGACTTTGAGGATGGCCTGGTGTCAAGAAGGGCAGCAAAGAAGCCACTTCTCTCCAGGAAAAACATCAGGGACAGACTGATATTCTGCAAAAGGTACAGGGATCGGACTGCTGAGGACTGGGGTAAAGTCATTTTCTCTGATGAATCCCCTTTCCGATTGTTTGGGGCATCCGGAAAAAAGCTTGTCCGGAGAAGAGAAGTTGAGCGCTGTGTCATGCCAACAGTAAAGTATCCTGAGCCCATTCATGTGTGGGGTTGCTTCTCAGCAAAGGGAGTGGGCTCACTCACAATTTTGCCTAAGAACACAGCCAGAATATAGAATGGTACCAGCACATCCTCCGAGAGCAACTTCTCCCAACCATTCAGGAATAGTTTGGTGACAAACAATGCCTTTTCCAGCATGATGGAGCACCTTGCCATAAGGCAAAAGTGATAACTAAGTGGCTCGGGGAACAAAACATCGATATTTTGGGTCCATGGCCAGGAAACTCCCCAGACCTTAATCCCATTGAGAACTTGTGGTCAATCCTGAAGAGGCGGGTGGACAAACAAAAACCCACAAATTCTGACAAACTCCAATCATTGATTATGCAAGAATGGGCTGCCATCAGTCAGGATGTGGCCCAGAAGTTAATTGACAGCATTTCAGGGCAGATTGCATAGCTCCTGACAATTAATCCTAGTAAAGATTCCCTGTTTTAGGTCAGTTAGGATAACCACTTTATTTTAAGAATGTGAAATGTCAGAATAATAGCAGAGAGAATAATTTATTTCAGGTTTTATTTCTTTCATCACATTCCCAGTGGGTCAGAAGTTTACATACACTCAATTAGTATTTGGTAGCATTGCCTTTAAATTGTTTAAGTTGCGTCAAACGTTTCGGGTAGCCTTCCACAAGCTTCCCACAATAAGTTGGGTGAATTTCAGCCCATTCCTCCACACAGAGCTGATGTAACTGATGCAGGTTTGTAGGCCTCCTTGCTCGCACACACTTTTTCAGTTCTGCCCACACATTTTCTATAGGATTGAGGTCAGGGCTTTGACTTTGTTGTCCTTTAGCCATTTTGCCACAACTTTGGAAATATGCTTGGGGTCATTGTCCATTTGGAAGACCCATTTGCGACCAAGCTTTAACTTCCTGACTGATGTCTTGAGATGTTGCTTCAATATATCCACATCATTTTCCTCTTCATGAAGCCATCTATTTTGTGAAGTGCACCAGTCCCTCCTGCAGGAAAGCACCCCCACAACATGATGCTGCCACCCCTGTGCTTCATGGTTGGGATGGTGTTCTTCGGCTTGCAAGCATCCCCCTTTTTCCTCCAAACATAATGATGGTCATTATGGCCAAACAGTTCTATTTTTGTTTCATCAGACAAGAGGACATTTCTCCAAAAAGTATGATCTTTGTCCCCATGTGCAGTTGAAAACCGTAGTCTGTTTTTTTTATGTCGGTTTTGGAGCAGTGGATTCTTCCTTGCTGAGTGGCCTTTCAGGTTATGTCGATGTTGGACTTGTTTTCCTGTGGATATAGATACTTTTGTACCCGTTTCCTCCAGCATCTTCACAAGGTCCTTTGCTGTTCATCTGGGATTGATTTGTACTTTTCGCACCAAAGTACGCTCATCTCTAGAAAACAGAACGCATCTCCTTCCTGAGCGGTGTGACGGCTGCGTGGTCCCATGGTGTTTATACTTCTGTACTATTGTTTGTACAGATGAACGTGGTGCCTTCAGGCATTTGGAAATTGCTCCCAAGGATGAACCCGACTTGTGGAGGTCCACATTTTTTTTCTGAGGTCTTGGCTGATTTCTTTTGATTTTCCCATGATGTCATGCAAAGAGGCATTGAGTTTGAAGGTAGGCCTTGAAATACATCCACAAGTACACCCCCAATTGACTCAAATGATGTCAATTAGCCTATCAGAAGCTTCTAAAGCCATGACATAATTTTCTGGAATTTTCAAAGCTGTTTAAAGGCACAGTCAACTTAGTGTACGTCAACTTCTGACCCACTGGAATTGTGATACAGTGAATTATAAGATAAATAATCTGTCTGTAAACAATTGTTGGAAAAATGACTTGTATCATGCACAAAGTAGATGTCCTAACCGACTTGCCAAAACTATAGTTTGTTAACAAAACATTTGTGGAGTGGTTGAAAAACAAGTTTTAATGACTCCAACCTAAGTGTATGTAAACTTCCGACTTCAACTGTAGATATGTACAGTACCAGTCAAAATTCTGCACCTACTCATTCAAAGGTTTTTCTTTATTATTACTATTTTCTACATTGTAGAATACCTATAATACTAGTGAAGACATCAAAACTATGAATTAACACATGGAATCATGTAGTAACCCAAAAATTGTTAAACAAATCAAAATATATTTTATATTAGAGATTGTTCAAAATAGCAACCCATTGCCTTGATGACAGCTTTCACTCTTGACATTCTCTCAACCAGCTTTATGAGGAATGCTATTCCATCAGTCTTGGGTTCCCACATACGCTGAGGACGTGTTGGATGCTTTTCCTTCACACTCTGGTCCAACTCATCCCAAAACATCTCAACTGGGTTGAGGTCAGGTGATTATGGAGGCCAGGCCATCTGATGCAGCACTCCATCACTCTCCTTCTTGGTTAAATAGCCCTTACAGCCTGGAGGTGTGTTGGGTCATTGTTCTGTTGAAAAACAAATTATTATTACACTAAGCGCAAACCATTTGGAATGGCGTATCGCTGCAGAATGCTGTGAAGACACAGCGGTTGGAACCAAAAATCTCAAAATCGGACCTCATCAGACCAAAGGACAGATTTCCACCGGTTTTATGCCCATTGCTAGTTTTTCTTGGCCCAATGAAGTCTCTTCTTATTATTGGTGTCCTTTAGTAGTGGTTTCTTTGCAGAAGGCCTGATTCACTCAGTCTCATCTGAACAGTTGATGTTGAGATGTGTCTGTTAAAGGAACTCTGTGAAGCATTTATTTGGGCTGCAATCTGACGTGCAGTTAACACTAATGAACTTATCCTCTGCAGCAGAGGTAACTCTGGGTCTTTCTTTCCTGTGGTGGTCCTCATGAGAGCCAGTTTCATCATAGCGCTTGATGGTTATTGCAAATGCACATGGAGAAACTTTAAAAGTTCCTGACATTTTCCATATTGACTGACCTTCATGTCTTAAAGTAATGATGGACTGTTGTTTCTCTTTGCTTATTTGAGCTGTTCTTGCCACAATATGGACTTGGTCTTTTACCAAATAGGGCTATCATCAAGTCAAAAGGTGGCTACTTTGAAGAATTTAAAATATATTTTGATCTCTTTAACACTTTTTTGATTACTACATGATTCCATATGTGTTATTTTGTAGTTTTGATGTCTTCACTATTATTCTACAACGTAGAAAATAGTAAAATAATAAAGAAAAACCCTTGAATGAGTAGGTGTGTCCAAACATTTGACTGGTATTGTATGTGTGTGTGTGTGTTTGTGTGTGTACATGCTGTGTGTGATGGTGTGCCAGGCTCAGAGCAATGGGGCAGTAGGCTGGGTACACATTGACCAGTAACCAATGCCCAGTGAACAGACCTTCCAGTGTGTGAGCCCACAGGAAAAGTGCTTGTGCGTGCTTGTGCATGTGTGTGGTGACGAGGTTGAGAGACAGGAAGTTGGCCTGGGAGTTTGCACAGGTGTGTGTGGGGTGTGTTTGAGAGCTGTTGAGAAGGGAAAAGGTTAGCCTCTCAATTTCACATATATGGGCACTTTTCCTCTTTGGGGTACTTATTGCTTACTTAGTGCTTACAGTACGTTTAATAATACAACCATATGGGACCTTATTCAATCAAAGTGCTATGAAGATTCATATTCAAAGGTAATGTCAATCTAAGGGTCAACAATGCATTGTACTAATGAGCCATTGTGACTCAACTTCCCGATAGTGAAACCTGTGTGTTTCCAAGGTAACTATTTTCTCCTCTTACACAGTGAGGATTGTTGTTCTAACAGCCCAAATGGAAATCTGGAGTGTGTAGAAAACACTGAACACAATGCCAGTCCACTGCCTGCATGCACACAAAGTGCACGCACACACAGAGACGCAACAACTGGGTGGTCTTCCTGGAGACACAAGGGTTAATGTGTGCTGTTTCAGGTTATCGGCTCCACTTGGAGACACACACACACATACACACAAAAACATTGTCTGTATCAGTGGCCGTTCAGTCAGCGTTGCTCTCTGGCTGATATGGCAGTGTCCTGTTGGTCAATGACTGGTTGGCTGGTCAGCAGATCCAGTGTTCCCCTAGCTATCACGCTTGACTGCAGAAATAAGGTTCAATTGCACTTTCTTACCCAGTAACATACCTACCCACCCAGTATCATCAACACATTCCATTTCCACAATCAAATAAACCAGTTCCCAATTTTGTTCCTGGGTATCCAAGTGGGTGCAAAAAAATGCACACACCTGATTCCACTAATCAAAGGCACGATGAGTTGATTTGTTGAGTCAGGTATTACTATTAATGAAAAATAAGTGCACCCCAGAAACAGGATTGGGAAACACTGAAATAAACCATTGTTCAATGCTTTGGGACACTGAATAAATAGCAGGTAGACTCCTTTCATGGGTAGATGTTTCCAATTTTCCATTATATGTGAGGACAGGTTGTTTGTGACAGGTGAGTCTTTATTTAGTTTTTATCTTGACATCTTCATTTTTTCTAAATTAGGCTGAGATTCAATCCAATCCATGCTAGATCCGCGTTATAGCACGCTTGACATTTAAAGGGGGCTGAACTTCCTGATTTAGCCTCGGTTAAAAGTTTCCTCACTAGGAAATACGATTAGATTTTGGGTTCTGGAGGCATGCTTTGATGTGGATGTCTCTTGTGTGTTCGAATGTGGGAAGCCTTTGTACTTTCACTCTGCCTAAACAGTACATAGTTACTCACCCTTCTAGATAACTTGAAACAGTCTAACCAGGTATGATGTCTGGAAGTAGCCTAGACCAGCTAGCAAGCTAGCCAACTTCTTACGACAATTAGATACAGCCGGTGTGCGACCGTGACAAAGTTGGTCTGACTTTGGAAAGCCTATCTGTGGAGCAATATTGGACAATATTTTGTTGTTGCACACCTTTTTTTGTCACATACACCAGATCGGTGCATTGAAATGTGTTGTTTTTACAGGGTCAACCATACTAGTACAGAGGAAGTTAGGGTTAATTGCCTTACTCAAGGGCACAATGATAGATTTTTTTACCTTGTTGGCTCGGGTATTCGAACCAGCAACCTTTCAGTTGGCCTAACCCTCTAACTGCTAGGCTACCTGCTTCCCTATTTTAGCTCTCATTAAATGCTTTCAATATTTGGATATTCATTTCTGCAATTTATAGTTAGGTTTTTAAGTAATTGAAATTTGGAGCTATTGACATTTATTGTCCCGTGTACATTGTGTACTGATGGTCCCTAACTAGCCCCATAGAGATATCGAATGGGAAACCAAATTAGCCATGGGCATTATGATCGGGTAGCTTTGGCAGAATTGAAATAACTCAACCCAAGGAAGGAAAACTGTTACGGTACCCTTCATTCCATGTCAATGCCAAATAGTCCGTTTTCAAAAGGAGAAGTTGCTTATTATGTTCAATTGCTTTTTACAGGTCATTTCCGATTGAGCCGACATGCGATCTCTGTGATCGTCAGCGACCATGCCTTTGAAAGCTGCATTGTCAGTGCTATGAATTGAATCTTGGTCTAAACTTATCTTTATTTTGTTATATTCTGTAATTCAGCTTAGTGATACAAAAACAACGTTTAGACTGTGTTTTGATACACATAATGATTTAAACATCACTTGTGGGAGAAAAACAAGTTTGCTAACATTACCTTTTTTCTGTTCAGTTTCTCTGCCAAAAATTGAGATGCGTGAACCCAGTTCACAGAGAGAAAATGTATCACTCATGCTGTCCAACTGACTGTGACTCACACATGCGCTAGTCAGGTGGCTTACACACATCTGGTTGTCATTTGTGCAGGAGTGTGGAGGGAGTGAGGGGAGAAGGGAGGTATAGACTGAGTAAGTGAGGGTTGGTTCACAAGAAGAGGCAGAGATGTCCCTTTTCAGAGCGATCCTTTTAACTTGTGCATGTGTGAAACATTACAAGTATCAACCATGGTTACAATGACCTTTGTTTAATTTGGGCTTGTGCTTTATGCTAGAGCTCAACTCTTTACTAGGGGTGTCTTCAGTGAGGTAAAACATTGAAGAACACAGGATAAGGCAAAGGCAGGAAAATAGGCTGTGTGCCAGCCTTTACAAACAGCTGTTGGGTTTGTTGTACTTTAATAAGAACTTGGTGTGGCAGATAAGGACCCCTGCTCCTTGTGTATCTAAGGAAACCCCCACCCTCAAACCTACACCACCCACTCTTTCCAAAACAACAACAGGCCATGGCTGTTTGTACCCACACAAGTACAAACATAAACAGTTGTACCATCTTGTCTTACCTCTCAAGTCGCAGACAGTCAGACACATATTATCTCTCTCTTACATGCACACAAAAACACACATTGCATAAACACAGATTCCAACACTCAAAGCTAAACAATATCACTCTAAACAACCAACAGGGGTGCTTTTTCTCTCTCTCATACAAGCACACACGCAAGCTCCCCCCCCACATGAAGTGTGAGACTGAGAGGATGTAGGGAAGTACTCTTGTAGGGTGGGGCAGTGCAGTGAAGCATAGTGCTGGACCAAGTTTCATACCAGCATGGAGCAGATGGTGACCCCAGCAGGTTCATGGGACCCTGGTCCCCACCGTGTACTAGACGTCCCCACAAGGCACACTGCAAGGTCCCAGAGAGGCTGAGACACAGGCCTACAGACGTCAAGGCAAGCCAAATGTGACTTGTTTCAGGAAACTAGGCTTGTGTTGCGCATCACTACTTCACAGCAGAGCCATTGGAACGTATGACGTTTTTTAAAAACTTTTATTTAACTAGGCAAGTCAGTTAAGACCAAATTCTTATTTACAATGATGGCATAACATAAACATGTTATATTAAAATGTGTTTTTTGGCAGAAATGCCTTCTGGAACATGTGAACTTTCACGTGCCTTAATAACAAACGCGTATGCCATTTGTACATACAAATCAAATTGTTAAATTATGAGCCCAGTTGGTTTAGCCACGGAAAAAGCCAGGAACCTTCCCACTCGTCATGATTGGCTGAGATAAGGGATGGGCTGGACATGCCGAGAGATGAGTTCAGATTGGTCTGCCATGCAGCAGGCTTCTGTTTATAACATGAGCTGCTCAATATGTGTAGGTGATCCTTTTTGATGAAGCTTTTTTTAAAGATATCACAAAGAACTGCAAAAGTGTTGCTAATTCTCTCCACTTTCTCGAGGACCGAGTTTTGAAATCAATGGAATGCCCTGTGGAGTATGATAGCTAAGAAGATGGAGAAAATTCTGGGGTTTGATTGCAAATATGCATAGGGTTTCAGAAAGAGAACACACAGAAGGCTGTTGTATAAAACACCTGTCTCCGAATTACATCTTCAAACTAAGGGCAACCATGGTATCCGTGACAGAGATGGAGAAGCGTTCATCCATGTATATGGGTAAGAAAGTCTGGCTAGCTACATATTCAGATATTATATGTTTCTAATTTTGTCAGGAAGTTGTTTTCATTGCAAGTTATAGCATACTGTTAGCTAGCTAGGTAATGTTAGCTGACAGGCTTGATAGCTGACATTACGTGTATGATCTGTGCAGCAATATTATTACTATTATTCTGTGTAGTAATATTTGCATAGTATATACGGTCTTTATATATACACAGGAGTTAAGAAAATTTTGGACCACCAGGCTGCTGATGTTTTGCTGTTTTTTTCTGCAATAGTATTATGAAATGACAGGACAAGAACACATCAGTCTCCAATGCACCATCTGACAAGTTGAATTTTCATGATGTCACTGTGACAACTCAATGATATTCATACATAAAGCCATGATGTATAAAATAATTTAATTCAAAGAATGTATAATCTTAGTCCTTAAAGACAATAGAACCATAAGGCTTAAGTATTATGAAAATGCTGTATGGGTGAAAAGACAGGACAGAACAAATCAGTCTCCAATGCACCATCTGACCATTGTTCTAAAAGCATGAAGAAAGTTAAAATTTGTCAACTTTCTCAGAATCCTTTCCCATTGCTACCTCAACTATTCATGATATACCATTTTTAGATACTACTTTATCCAATTTACAAAAACACAATTTCAAATTTTGCTACATAAGATCACCTTTATCCCATTCAGACACAATTTAACAAAAATAATATTTTAGGAGGAGCTCTAGCATCTGTCTGCTGCTCAGTTAAACTTTTTAGGCTCTGTAAACACTATTTTAACAACAATAAAACTCGGATGAAAAGCATGCCCAAAGTCTCAAACTGCCTTATAACTACTCAGGCCCATTAAGATGGCATATTTATTTATTTATTATGGACTTGCATAAAAAACACTGAAGTTTCTAAAACTGTTTGAATGATGTCTTTGAGTATAACATAGCTTATTTGGCAGACAAAAGCCAGAGGACAAAATCCAGGACTTACATTTTTTGAAATAAAACCTTTTGAAGAGATTTCCATGTGGATCTCAGATTACTGAAGGCACTTGCTTGCAGCACTATCGCTTCCACTAGATGTCAACAGTCTTTTAGAAATTGTTTGATGTTTTTCCTTTGAGAAATGAAGAAGTATGCTGTTCAGAACGAGGGTCGAGTCTAGTGTACTGTTGTGGTTGGGGCGTGCAACCTGAAAGCTCGCTCCACTTTGTTGTCGTTTGATAATAACACTTTTTAACTCTCTTACACATTTGATCAATTATTTACGTTTAAAAACACCTAAAAGTTGGATTAGGAAAGTTGTTTGGATCTTTACAGGTAACTATATTAAATACTTTTGTAGTCACGTTATGAGTTGGAACCGGTGTTTTTCTGGATGAAACAAGCCAAATAAATGGGACATTTTGGAGATCTTTGACAGAATACATCGAACAAAAGGACCATTTGTGATGTTTAATGGACATATTGGAGTGCCAACAGAAGATCTTCAAAGGTATGCATGAATTATATTGTTATTTCTGACTTTTCTGTCAGCGCCTGGTGGGTTGAAATCATGATTTTCATGTGTTTGTTTGATGGGGTGCTGTCCCCAGATAATAGCATGGTTTGCTTTCGCTGTAAAAAACCATTTTGAAATCTGACACTGTGGCTGGATTAAAACCTCTCTAGGGTACGTTATGGTCATTATTTGAATTGGCTAGCCAGCTAACTTAACATTAGCTAGCTTGCTAACCAGCTAGAAACGAAACCAAAACATTGTTTAGAAAGTTGCTTTTAGTTGCCTGGTTTGACAGATTAACATATAATAACTTTATTGGTGTTAAAATACACTAGTTATGCTATTTTGGACCACCAGGCTGCTGATGTAATGCTGTTGTTTTTGTGTATATACTTATTCATAACGACAACGACAACTTTGATGTTGGACGACAATAGAATGTTCATGATGTCACTGTGACAACTGTTGATAGATGTAGTATAAACCAGCCTTTAGTCTGGCAAATTTGGCTGTTTAGTACAAGGCCTCACATGTGAGTCCTTAAAGAGATGAGTAGGCCTAAGGCTTAAGACGGTGTGAACGATGCTGAATGGGTGTAGACACAGAGCTCTCCAGTACGTTTACATTCAAGGCCATTTTCTCAAAAGTGAAGTTATAAATTTGTCAACTTTCAAAGCAGAATACTTTCCCATTGTACCTCAACTATTGTATGATATACCATTTTTAGCTCTCTCTACTTTATCCAATTTAAAAAACACAATTTCAAATTTTGCTACATAAGACCGACTCGAGCTGGTCGGACACAATTTAACAAAAATAATATTTTAGGAGGAGCTCTACCTATCTGCTGCTGCTCAGTTAAACTTTTTAAGGCTAGGGGGCACTATTTTCACATCCGGATGAAAAGCATGCCCAAAGTAAACTGCCTGCTACTCAGGCCCAGAAGATGGCATATGTATATTATTAGTGGATTTGCATAGAAAACACTGAAGTTTCTAAAACTGTTTGAATGATGTCTTTGAGTATGACATAACTTATTTGGCAGACAAAAGCCAGAGGACAAACCATCCAGGACTTTTGTTTTTTGAGGTCACTCTCTTTTCAATGAGATTTCTATGTGGATCTAGATTTCGAAGGCACTTGCTTGCAGTTCCTATCGCTTCCACTAGATGTCAACAGTCTTTTAGAAATTGTTTGATGTTTTTCCTTTGAGAAATGAAGAAGTATGCTGTTCAGAACGAGGGTCGAGTCTAGTGTACTGTTGTGGTTGGGGCGTGCAACCTGAAAGCTCGCTCCACTTTGTTGTCGTCCGGTATTGAACACAGTTTATCCCGTCTTAAATTTGATCAATTATTTACGTTTAAAAACACCTAAAGTTGGATTAGGAAAGTTGTTTGGATCAAGTTTACAGGTAACTATATTAAATACTTTTGTAGTCACGTTGCGCGAGTTGGAACCGGTGTTTTTCTGGATGAAACAAGCCAAATAAATGGGACATTTTGGAGATCTAACGACAGAATATATCGAACAAAAGGACCATTTGTTATGTTTAATGGACATATTTGAGTGCCAACAGAAGATCTTCAAAGGTAAGGCATGAATTATATTGTTATTTCTGACTTTTCTGTCGCGCCTGGTGAGTTGAAATGCGATTTTCATGTGTTTGTTTGATGGGGTGCTGTCCCCAGATAATAGCATGGTTTGCTTTCGCTGTAAAACCATTTTGAAATCTGACACTGTGGCTGGATTAAAACCTCTCTAGGGTACGTTATGGTCATTATTTGAACTGGCTAGCCAGCTAACTTAACGCTAGCTAACAAGCTAGAAACTAACCAAAACATTGTTTAGAAAGTTGCTTTTAGTTGCCTGGTTTGATAAATTGACAAATACTACATTCATTTTTAAACAGATGGGTTCATTGGTGTTAAAATACACCAGTTTTGCTATTTTGGACCATCGGGCTTCTGATGTCATGCAGCCTGGCGTTTTTTGTGTTTATACTTTTTCATAACGAGTTTGATGTCAGGCGGCAAAAGATTGTTCATGATGTCACTGCGACAAACCAGCCTTTCGTCTTGAAATCGTTGGTTGTTTTAGTACACTACCGTACGCACTCTGTTTGGCACATGGCCTCACATGTGAATCCTTAAAGTGATGGGTGGGGCTCAGGCTTAAGAGGGTGTGAATGATGCTGAATGGGAATAGACAAAGAGCTCTCCAGCAGGTGTACCAAATCATTCACGGACCATTTTCTCAAAAGTGGGGTTACAAGTTTATCAAACAGAATTACTTTTCCATTGTTCCTCAACTGTAGTGTATAATATACAATTTCCTAGCTCTGAGTCTCTACTTTTATCCAATGTAATAAAAAAAAGACTGAATCAAGCCGGTTGGTCACAAATCAACCTCAGGTGACAGGAAGAGTAAGGTAAAAGCCAGGGAGGAAGAAGACAAGCACCAACACCTCCACCACCACGAAGAAGAAGTTAATGAAGAAGAGTTATACTAGTATAGCAATAGTAGTTTACAAAGTATAGTAAGGGCTATATTCAATCTGTATTTCGGAAATTCGGCGCCACAGCATGATTTCAATTTAAATGCATAATCCTGTGTTATCGGACATTGCATTCACGGTAAACTCTGCAGATGTCGGCTTAAAAGGAAATTGCCTTTACAGAAAGCTTCAGAGATACTGATAGGCCTAATTATTCTACACGCACACGCACACACACACTCAGCCAGGTGTTCCCAAACTTTTTCACTCAGGCCTCCCGTTTTATTTCATTTTTTTATGGCTTGATCAGCTTATAATGCAGGTAGATTGTGGCTTCCATCAATGTAATTTGCATCATTTCCGATCCCCCATAAATATTTTTTGAATATATATATATATATATATATATATATATATATATAGCTTAGCTTTTTTTTTAACAAATCAAAATATATTTGAGATCCTTTGACTTGATGACAGCTTTGCACACTCTTGGTATTCTCTCAACCAGCTTCATTAGGTAGTCACCTGGAATGCATTTCAACTAACAGGTGTGCCTTCTTAAAGTTAATTTGTGGAATTTCTTTCCTTCGTAATGCCTTTGAGCCAATCAGTTGTGTTGGGACAAGGTAGAGGTGGTATACAGAAAATCACCCTATTTGGTGATAGACCAAGTCCATATTATGGCAAGAACATCTCAAATAAGCAAAGAGAAATGACTGTCCATCATTACTTTGACTGGTCTTCATGTCTTAATCAGGAAAATGTCTAGAACTTTGAAAGTTTCTTCAAGTGCAGTCTCAAACATTTTCTCAAATTGACTTTCTTGGGCCAAGAAACACGAGCAATGGACATTAGACCCGTTGAAATCTATACTTTGGTCTGATGAGTCCAAATGTTAGATTTTTGGTTCCAACCGTGTCTTTGTGAGATGCAGAGTAGATAAATAGAAGATCTCCGCATGTGTGGTTCCCACCGTGAAGCATGGAGGAGGAGATATGATGATCTGGGGGTGCTTTACTGGTGACACTGTCAGTGATTTATTTAGAATTCAAGGCACACTTAACCAGCATGGCTACCACAGCACTCTGCAGCAATACACCATCCCATCTGGTTTGCTCTTAGTGGGACTATCATTTGTTTTTCAACAGGACAATGACCCAACACACCTCCAGGCTGTGTAGAAGACAGATTCAGACCAAAACAAAATGGCAGCAGTTTCCTACTTCCTCATGTCCAAAAGCCATTTGTATTTTCATAGCTACAACGACCCCAGTCCGATCCAATCACCCCACCAACCCCCCATTAATTCCTATTGACACAGTGACCACATCGATACAACTTCCCTTTAGGCACGTCACATTGTCTCTGTGAACTAACCTTTCACCTTCTCCCCTCAATATCACCTGCCATAAAAGCAGCATTTGGACAGAGCATTCTCAGTCTAGTTGAGGGGCCCCTGTGAGGACCCTGGTGTTTATCAGCTATGGGCAAACAGTGGCTTTGAGGACCGGTTGGAGCCGGGCTTCTCTGACTTTATGGCATTGATTTAAGACTGGAGCCACAGAGTGAGGAATCTGACTGGGCTTAGCAGCAGGGGCCCCACTCTAGTGAGTCCTCCTAGCTAACTAGTAACCTATTGGGCCCCCAGAGACACAGAGCGAGAGGTATGGGAGACAGGAGACCGGGACATGTAATTCCTGTCTTGGCATAGTTTGTAACTAAACCACTCAAAGGTCATAGAGGTTACATTGTATCATTGTACCTTTGCTGCTAAGACATAACATTGACACAATGTTGCAAATAGGTCATAAGAAGGTTACAACATTGCAAATATGTTGTGAGAAGGTTGGCCAAGATATTCCCATGTGACAACGGAATAAGTACAGACGACAACATATGCTAGAGTGATTGTTTCAATCAACTATATTGTAATTGATTTGTATTTACTCATCTGCTAAAGGACTCCAATGTATTTGTATGTTTACTGAGTTTGTTGTTGAATAACTGTGTCAGAGGTCAAGAGAGAAATCCTAATGACCAACCTTGAGCCTACTGAGACTCCTATTCACCTTATTTGGGAGGGTGCTATGTTACAGAACATTCAAATATAAATGTAATGTGTAGAACATAAACAATTCTCTGCCATGCAGACTAAAGATTACTGTCAGCTATCAGTGTCTATAAATTACATTTCTATCTGTAAATATTCTATAAGTTATCTATCAAGTCAATATCAGTAGTTAGACGGTTGCTCCCCAGGGGCATCTATAGAGGGAATCAAAATCAGTGGGGATGTTACTGGGGATAGGAAGTCAGCCAGGGCAAACAGAATTGACAGGATGTGAAGGTTCATGTTGACTGTGTGTGTGTGTGTGATGATCTGTCCACAAAATGAGGTGGAAACTGAGCTGCACTTCCTAACCTCCTGCCAAATGTATGAACACATTAAAGCCATTTATTTCCCACGGATCACACAGACCCCCAAAGAATTTGAAAACAAATCAAACATTGATAAACTCCCATATCTGTGAAATATCACAATGTGCAAATCACAGCAGCAAGATTTGTTTCCTGTAGCCATGAGAAAGGGGGGTATGCATATGGCATGAGCATGTGTGTCTGAGCAAGTGTGATGTGATTAATGTTTGTTGAAATTTATCTAGGTCTGAGTTGGTGTTTTTGTCTTTATCTGTCTTTTTTTTCTTTATGTTGAAGGTTGGACATTAAAGCCCCAGCCAACGTCATGTGTAGTTTAGAGGATCTAAGTTTGTGGAATGTTAAGTTGTATATTTGTGCATTGTCTAAAAACCTAAATAAAATTAAGGTTGAGTTTTAATTAAGGTTTAATTAAAACTCAAACGCAACCAGTGGAGCACAAACAACATGGTAAATAGCATCAATATGTATCTGTTTATCTATCTCCCCCCACTATTTGTACTACAACTATTTGCACATTGCTAAAAGGCTGATAATATAGCCTTTGAACTGTCTATCTTTTTTTTAAACCTTTTTGATTGCAATGTTTAGTGTTAATTTCGACTCGTTTTTCTTGATGTTGCTAAATTTGTTTCTTCTCACTTGTTTTTTTGTCGACATGTTGTCTAGTGGTTAGAGCGTTGGATAGTAACAGAAAGATTGCAAGATCGATCCCCGAGCTGATAAGGTAAAAATATGCCGTTCTGCCCCTGAACAAGTCAATTAAAAAGGTTAAATAAACTTGCACTGACTGTACAAAACATGAGGAACACCTTCTTAAAGTTGAGTTGTACCCCCTTTTGCCCTCAGAACAGCCTCATTTCGTCGGCATGGAAGGTGTCGAAAGCATTCCACAGGGATGCTGGCCCATAATTGACTCCAGTGCTTCACACAGTTGTGTCAAGTTGGCTGGATGTACTTTGGGTGGAGGACCATTCTTGATATACACGGGAAACTGATGAATGAGAAAAAGCCAGCAGTATTGCTGTTCTTGACACACTCAAACCAGTGCGCCTCGCACCTACTAGCATACCCTGTTCAAAGGCACTTAAATCTTTTGTCTTGCCCATTCACCCTCTGAATGGCACACATACACAATCCATGCCCCAATTGTCTCAATGCTTAAAAAACCTTATTTAACCTGTGTCCTCCCTTTCATCTACAGCAATTCAAGTGGATTTAACAGGTAAGATCAATAAGAGATCATAGCTTTCACCTGGATTCACATATGTCATGTTCCTAATGTTTTGTACACTCAGTGTATGTTTCCCATGCCCCTTTGAATGGAATTGAATTGAGAGAGTGTGCCAGAGGCTCTGTCAAACTCTGCGGTACTATGCTGCTTCTCTCGCCTGCCTGCCTGCCTGCCTGCCTGCCTGCCTGCCTGCCTGCCTGCCTGCCTGCCTGCCTGCCTGCCTGCCTGCCTGCCTGCCTGCCTGCCTGC
Organism: Oncorhynchus tshawytscha; assembly: GCF_018296145.1. NCBI lineage: Eukaryota > Metazoa > Chordata > Actinopteri > Salmoniformes > Salmonidae > Oncorhynchus > Oncorhynchus tshawytscha. Next base: position 12,557,902 of record NC_056447.1, on the reverse strand, counting down.
CTGCCTGCCTGCCTGCCTGCCTGCCTGCCTGCCTGCCTGCCTGCCCTACCTCATGATCCTCCCCCACTGACCTGGCTGGCTTGTGTCTGTACTGGTATTGAGAGAATACGATGTAATTGGTTGGCCAGTTCTGGTGCAGAGGGAGAAGGAGGGAGAGAGACAGAATGCTGACTCAGGCACTATCTCTATTGTTCTCTAAATTGTAACCCAACACATATGCTGTGTAAAACAAAATTAAAACAAAATTCCTATCTCCCCCATTTTCCTGATAGTAGTTCAAAATCTACAATGCCTTCAGAAAGTATTCACACCCCTTGACTTTTTCCACATTTTGTTGTGTTACAGCTTACATTTATAATGGATTAAATTTCGATTTTGTGTCACTGGCCTACAGACAATATGTTTTTAGAATTTTTAAAGAAAATTACAAATGAAAACTATTCAACCCCTTTGTAATGTCAAGCCTAAATAAGTTCCGGAGTAAACATTCGCTTAATAAGTCACATAATAAGTTGGATGGACTTGCAATAATAGTGTTTATGACTACCTCATTTCTGTACCCAACACATACAATTATCTGTAAAATCCCTCAGTCGAACACAGATTGAAACACAAAGACCAGGAAGGTGTTCCAATGCCTCGCAAATAAGGGCACCTATTGGTAGATGGGTAATACAAAATAAAAACGCAGACCTTGAATAACCCTTTGAGCATGGTAAAGCTATTAATTACACTTTGTATGGTGTACAATACACCCAGTCACTACAAAGATACAGGCGTCCTTCTTAACTCCGTTTCCGGAGGAAGAAAACCACTCAGGGATTTCACCATGATGCCAACTGAGACTTGAAAACAGTTACAGAGTTTAATGGCTGTGACAGGGGAAAAATGAGGATTGATCAACAACATTGTAGTTATTCCACAATTCTAACCTAAATGACAGAGTGAAAAGTAGGAAGCCTGTACAGAATAAAACATGTTCCAAAACATGCATCCTGTTTGCAACAAGGAACGGAAGTTAAACTGCAAAAAATCTACTTTATGTCCTGAATACAAAGTTGTTTGGGGCAAATCCAACACAAAACCTGGTTCAGTCTGCTTTCCTTCACACTGAGAGACAAATCTACATTTCAGCAGGACAATAACCTAAAACACAAGCCTAATATACTGTCACGACTTCCGCCAAAGTCGGCTCCTCTCCTTGTTCGGGCGACGTTCGGCGGTCGACGTCACCAGCTTTCTAGCTATCGCCGCTCCATTTTTCATGTATCCGTATGATTTCTCTTGTTCCATGCACACCTGGTTTTTATTCCCCAATCAATCTTACATGCATTTATTCCTCTGTTCTCCATGTCTTTGTGTAAGATTGCTTGTGTTACATGTTTGTTGACGTGCCAGACTGGCTTGTTATTTTCCGTGGTATGTTTTTTTTTTAATATATTTTTTTAGTTCACCTTTATTTAACCAGGTAGGGAAGTTGAGAACAAGTACTCATTTACAATTGCGACCTGGCCAAGATAAAGCAAAGCAGTTCGACACACAACAACTCAGTTACACATGGAGTAAAACAAACATACAGTAGAAACAAGTCTATATACGATGTGAGCAAATGAGGTGAGATAAGGGAGGAAAAGGCCAAAAGAAAAGGTCATGGTGGCAAAGTAAATACAATATAGAAGTTAAAACACTGTAATGGTAGATTTGCAGTGGAAGAATATAAAAATATTGGAAGATATATTGGAAGAAATAAAAATAATGGGGTGTAACTGCAATGCTCTACTTTCCGGCTACCCGGATAAAGCACTAAATAAACTTCCGTTGGTGCTAAATACGGCTGCTAGAATCCTGACTAGAACCCAAAAATTTGATCATATTACTCCAGTGCTAGCCTCTCTACACTGGCTTCCTGTCAAAGCAAGGGCTGATTTCAAGGTTTTACTGCTAACCTACAAAGCATTACATGGTCTTGCTCCTACCTATCTCTCTGATTTGGTCCTGCCGTACATACCTACACGTACGCTACGGTCACAAGACGCAGGCCTCCTAATTGTCCCTAGAATTTCTAAGCAAACAGCTGGAGGCAGGGCTTTCTCCTATAGAGCTCCATTTTTATGTAGCGGTCTGCCTACCCACGTCAGAGACGCAAACTCGGTCTCAACCTTTAAGTCCTTACTGAAGACTTATCTCTTCAGTGGGTCATATGATTGAGTGTAGTCTGGCCCAGGAGTGGGAAGGTGAACGGAAAGGCTCTGGAGCAACAAACTGCCCTTGCTGTCTCTGCCTGGCTGGTTCCCCTCTTCCCACTGGGATTCTCTGCCTCTAACCCTATTACAGGGGCTGAGTCACTGGCTTACTGGGGGGCTCTCATGCCGTCCCTGGAAGGGGTGCGTCACCTGAGTGGGTTGATTCACTGATGTGGTCATCCTGTCTGGGTTGGCGCCCCCCCTTGGGTTGTGCCATGGCGGAGATCTTTGTGGGCTATACTCAGCCTTGTCTCAGGATGGTAAGTTGGTGGTTGAAGATATCCCTCTAGTGGTGTGGGGGCTGTGCTTTGGCAAAGTGGGTGGGGTTATATCCTTCATGTTTGGCCCTGTCTGGGGGTGTCCTTGGATGGGGCCACAGTGTCTCCTGACCCCTCCTGTCTCAGCCTCCAGTATTTATGCTGCAGTAGTTAATGTGTCAGGGGGCTAGGGTCAGTTTGTTATATCTGGAGTACCTCTCCTGTCCTATTCGGTGTCCTGTGTGAATCTAAGTGTGCATTCTCTCTTTCTCTCTCTCTCTCTCTCTCTCTCTCTCTCGGAGGACCTGAGCCCTAGGACCATGAGCCCTAGGACCTAGGACCCCAGGACTACCTGACATGATGACTCCTTGCTGTCCCCAGTCCACCTGGCCGTGCTGCTGCTCCAGTTTCAACTGTTCTGCCTTATTATTATTATTCGACCATGCTGGTCATTTATGAACATTTGAACATCTTGGCCATGTTCTGTTATAATCTCCACCCGGCACAGCCAGAAGAGGACTGGCCACCCCACATAGCCTGGTTCCTCTCTAGGTTTCTTCCTAGGTTTTGGCCTTTCTAGGGAGTTTTTCCTAGCCACCGTGCTTCTACACCTGCATTGCTTGCTGTTTGGGGTTTTAGGCTGGGTTTCTGTACAGCACTTTGAGATATCAGCTGATGAACGAATGGCTATATAAATAAATTTGATTTGATTTGTAAAGGAGAAAAATAAATAAATAAATACAGTAGGGAAAGAGGTAGTTGTTTGGGCTGAATTATAGATGGGCTATGTACAGGTGCAGTAATCTGAGAGCTGCTCTGACAGCTGGTGCTTAAAGCTAGTGTGGGAGATAAGTGTTTACAGTTTCAGAGATTTTTGTAGTTCGTTCCAGTCCTTGGCAGCAGAGAACAGGAAGGAGAGGTGGCCAAAGACTGAATTGGTTTTGGAGGTGACCAGAGAGATATACCTGCTGGAGCGCGTGCTACAGGTGGGTGATGCTATGGTAACCAGTGAGCTGAGATAAGGGGGGACTTTACCTAGCAGGGTCTTGTAGATGACCTGGAGCCAGTGGGTTTGGCGACGAGTATGAAGCAAGGGCCAGCCAACGAGAGCGTACAGGTCGCAATGGTGGGTAGTATATGGGGCTTTGGTGACAAAACGGATGGCACTGTGATAGACTGCATCCAATTTGTTGAGTAGGGTATTGGAGGCTATTTTGTAAATGACATCGCCGAAGTCAAGGATTGATAGGATGGTCAGTTTTACAAGGGTATGTTTGGCAGCATGAGTGAAGGATGCTTTGTTGCGAAATAGGAAGCCAATTCTTGATTTAACTTTGGATTGGAGATTTTTGATGTGGGTCTGGAAGGAGAGTTTACAGTCTAACCAGACACCTAGGTATTTGTAGTTGTCCATGTATTCTAAGTCCGAGCTATCCAGAGTAGTGATGTTGAACAGGCGGGCAGGTGCAGGCAGCGATCGGTTGAAGAGCATGCATTTAGTTTTACTTGTATTTAAGAGCAATTGGAGGCCACGGAAGGAGAGTTGTATGGCATTGAAACTTGCCTGGAGGGTTGTTAACAGTGTCCAAAGAAGGGCCAGAAGTATACAGAATGGTGTCGTCTGCGTAGAGGTGGATCAGAGACTCACCAGCAGCAAGAGCGACATCATTGATGTATACAGAGAAGAGAGTCGGTCCAAGAATTGAACTCTGTGGCACCCCCATAGAGACGACCAGAGGTCCGGACAACAGACCCTCCGATTTGACACACTGAACTCTATCAGAGAAGTAGTTGGTGAACAAGGCGAGGCAATCATTTGAGAAACCAAGGCTGTCGAGTCTGCCGATGAGGATGTGGTGATTGACAGAGTCGAAAGCCTTGGCCAGATCAATGAATACGGCTGCACAGTAATGTTTCTTATCGATGGAGGTTAAGATATCGTTTAGGACCTTGAGCGTGGCTGAAGTGCATCCATGACCAGCTCTGAAACCAGATTGCATAGCAGAGAGGGTATGGTGAGATTCGAAATGGTCGGTAATCTGTTTGTTGATTTGGCTTTCGAAGACCTTAAAGGCAGGGTAGGTTAGATGTAGGTGTGTAGCAGTTTGGGTCTAGAGTGTCACCCCCTTTGAAGAGGGGTTGACCGCAGCTGCTTTCCAATCTTTGGGAATCTCAGACGACACGAAAGAGAGGTTAAACAGGCTAGTAATAGGGGTGGCAACAATTTCGGCAGATAATTCTAGAAAGATAGGGTCCAGATTGTCTAGCCAGGCTGATTTGTAGGGGTCCAGATTTTGCAGCTCTTTCAGAACATCAGCTGACTGGATTTGGGAGAAGGAGAAATGGGGAAGGCTTGGGCGAGTTGCTCTGGGGGGTGCAGTGCTGTTGACCGGGGTAGGGACAGCCAGGTGGAAAGCATGGCCAGCCGTAGAAAAATGCTTATTGAAATTCTCAATTATAGTGGATATATCAGTGGTGACAGTGTTTCCTATCTTCAGTGCAGTGGGCAGCTGGGAGGAGGTGTTCTTATTCTCCATGGACTTTACAGTGTCCCAGAACTTTGAGTTAGTGTTGCAGGAAGCAAATTTCTGCTTGAAAAGCTAGCCTTGGCTTTTCAAAGTGCCTGTGTATATTGGTTTCTAGCTTCCCTGAAAAGCTGCATATCACGGGATGTTCGATGCTAATGCAGAACGCCACAGGATGTTTTTGTGTTGGGTCTGGGTGTAACGGTTCTCTAGGTGTGAAGGAGAGTCGAACCAAACTGCAGCGTGTAGATTGCGATCCATGTTTAATGAACAATGTAGAACACAAATTAACACAAACACTACAAAACAAAGAACGTAACGAAAACCGAAACAGCCTATACTTGTGTAAATTAACAAAGAACTAGGAACAACGACACTAAGGACAATCACCCACCACAAACTCAAAGAATATGGCTGCCTAAATATGGTTCCCAATCAGAGACAACGATAAACACCTGCCTCTGATTGAGAACCACTCCAGACAGCCATAGACTTTGCTAGATAACCCCACTAGCTACAATCCCAATACATACACACCAAAACCCCAAGACAAAACACACCACAATACAAAAACCCCATGCCACACCCTGGCCTGACCCAATACATGAAGAAAAACACAAAATACTTAGACCAGGGCGTGACACTGGGGCAGTCAGGTCTGGGGAGAACCAAGGGCTATATCTGTTCCTGGTTCTAAATGTCTTGAATGGGGAATATGTTATTTAAGATGGTTAGGCATTTTTTTTTAAATAACCAGGTATCCTCTACTGACGGGATGAGATCAATATCCTTCCAGGATACCCCGGCCAGGTCGATTAGAAAGGCCTGCTCGATGAAGTGTTTCAGGGAGCGTTTGACAGTGTTGAGTGGAGGTTGTTTGACCGCTGACCCATTACGGATGCAGGCAATGAGGCAGTGATCGCTGAGATCTTGGTTGAAAACAGCGGAGGTGTATTTAGAGGGAAAGTTGGTTAGGATGATATCTATGAGGGTGCCCGTGTTTACGGCTTTGGGGAGGTACCTGGTAGGTTCATTGATAATTTGTATTTCACAAAGATGTTTATTGTTTAACATAATTCTTGTGACTGTTTTGAGCTTATTGCTCTTTTGCCTAAATAATGTGTGCGCCTGTTCACAAATCTCTGCTCTCCTGCACCTGAGCTACCAGTACGCACACATCTGACAGAATCATACACCTACCATGGAGTCAGCAGGAGCAGGTACCCAGGTCAGAGGAATCGAGGAGCGCGCATCATCTCGGTACCATGATGGATTGCATTGTCCAGACCCACTTAGCTTGAAGCTAGCCCGGCCAGAGCTCCTGTGCTACCACCGAAGCATACTCCTGGGCTACAATATCCGGACCCACGACCGGACTATCGATGTCACCGCATGAAGAGGCATAAACAGACTCACCCCATCGCAACGCCCCCCCAAAGGCTAACTTTCTAGCCCTTGCTATCTCCTTGCTTGCTAATTCGGCCTGCTAGCTTGTTTAGCCCCGGTCCGCTAACTGCTAGCTTGTTTAGCCCCGGTCCGCTAACTGCTACCTTGTTTAGCGCCGGCCTACTATCTAACTAACTACTACTTATTATTATACGACCATGCTGGTCATTTATGAACATTTGAACATCTTGCCCATGTTCTGTTATAATCTCCACCCGGCACAGCCAGAAGAGGACTGGCCACCCCACATAGCCTGGTTCCTCTCTAGGTTTCTTCCTAGGTTTTGTCCTTTCTAGGGAGTTTTTCCTAGCCACTGTGCTTCTACACCTGCATTGCTTGCTGTTTGGGGTTTTGGGCTGGGTTTCTGTACAGCACTTTGAGATATCAGCTGATGTACGAAGGGCTATATAAATAAATTTGATTTGATTTAACTGTTAGCTTGTTAGCACAGGCCTGCTAACCGTCTGAATCACCGCGTCCCAAACACTCACTGGACCCATATTTACTTTCAATCTCTTTTCGATTTTTAATTTGTTTACCTTCCGGTAACCTGCCTCACCCAATGTGATACGGAATCGCTATTATTTTAAATTTTTAGAACACACTCAAGAACCTCCAGAAGCTAACCAGCTAACTAGCTACAAGCTATTTAGTCATTGTACTCGCCAGTCCAGCTTCCCTGCCCCATCCACCGCTGCCCCCTGGACACTGATAACTTGGCTACATAGCTGATGCATGCTGGACTGTCCATTAATCACGGTACTCCATTCTGCTTGTTTATGTTTTATCTGTCGGCCCCAGCCGCACTCAGGCTCTGTGTGTAGTTAATCCGACCTCCCTGCCTAGTCAACGCCATTTTACCTGCTGTTGTTGTGCTAGCTGATTAGCTGTTGTCTCACCTACTGTTTTAGCTACTGTTTTAGCTAGCTCTCCCAATTCAACACCTGTGATTACTGTATGCCTCGCTGTATGTCTCTCTCAAATGTCAATATGCCTTGTATACTGTTGTTCAGGTTAGTTATAATTGTTTTAGTTTACAATGGAGCCCCTAGTTCCACTCTTATACCCCTGATACCTCCTTTGTCCCACCTCCCACACATGCGGTGACCTCACCCATTACAACCAGCATGTCCAGAGATACAACCTCTCTCATCATCACCCAGTGCCTGGGCTTACCTCCGCTGCACCCGCACCCCACCATACCCCTGTCTGCGCATTATGCCCTGAATATATTCTACCAAGCCCAGAAATCTGCTCCTTTTATTCTCTGTCCTCAACGCTCTAGGCGACCAATTTGATAGCCTTTAGCCGCACCCTCATTCTACTCCTCCTCTGTTCCGCGGGTGATGTAGAGGTAAACCCAGGCCCTGCATTTCCCCAGGCACCCTCATTTGATGACTTCTGTGATTGAAAAAGCCTTGGTTTCATGCATGTCAACATCAGAAGCCTCCTCCCTAAGTTTGTTTTACTCACTGCTTTAACACACTCTGCTAACCCTGATGTCCTTGCCGTGTCTGAATCCTGGCTCAGGAAGGCCACCAAAAATTCTGAGATTTCCATACCCAACTAACATTTTCCGTCAAGATAGAACTGCCAAAGGGGGAGGAGTTGCAGTTTACTGCAGAAATAGCCTGCAAAGTAATGTCATACTTTCCAGGTCCATACCCAAACAGTTCGAACTACTAATTTTGAAAATTACTCCAGAAATAAGTCTCTCGCTGTTGCCGCCTGCTACCGACCCCTCTCAGCTCCCAGCTGTGCCCTGGACACCATTTGTGAATTGATCGCCCCCCATCTAGCTTTAGAGTTTGTTCTGTTAGGTGACCTAAACTGGGATATGCTTAACACCCCGGCAGCCCTACAATCTAAGCTAGATGCCCTCAATCTCACACAAATCATCAAGGAACCCACCAGGTACAACCCTAAATCTGTAAACAAGGGCACCCTCATAGACGTCATCCTGACCAACTGGCCCTCCAAATACACCTCCGCTGTCTTCATCCAGGATCTCAGCGATCACTGCCTCATTGCCTGTATCCGCTACGGAGCCGCAGTCAAACGACCACCCCTCATCACTGTCAAACGCTCCCTAAAACACTTCTGTGAGCAGGCCTTTCTAATCGACCTGGCCCGGGTATCCTGGAAGGACATTGACATCATCCCGTCAGTTGAGGACGCCTGGTCATTCTTTAAAAGTAACTTCCTCACCATTTTAGATAAGCATGCTCTGTTCAAAAAATGCAGAACTAAGAACAGATATAGCCCTTGGTTCACTCCAGACCTGACTGCCCTCGACCAGCACAAAAATATCCTGTGGCGGACTGCAATAGCATCGAATAGTCCCCGCGATATGCAACTGTTCAGGGAAGTCAGGAACCAATACACACAGTCAGTCAGGAAAGCTAAGGCCAGCTTCTTCAGGCAGAAGTTTGCATCCTGTAGCTCCAACTCCAAAAAGTTCTGGGACACTGTGAAGTCCATGGATAACAAGAGCACCTCCTCCCAGCTGCCCACTGCACTGAGGCTAGGTAACACGGTCACCACCGATAAATCCATGATTATCGAAATCTTCAACAAGCATTTCTCAACAGCTGGCCATGCCCTTCCGCCTGGCCACTCCAACCTCGGCCAACAGCTCCGCACCCCCCGCAGCTACTCGCCCAAGCCTCTCCAGGTTCTCCTTTTACCCAAATCCAGATAGCAGATGTTCTGAAAGAGCTGCAAAACCTGGACCCGTACAAATCAGCTGGGCTTGACAATCTGGACCCTCTATTTCTGAAACTATCCGCCGCCATTGTCGCAACCCCTATTACCAGCCTGTTCAACCTCTCTTTCATATCATCTGAGATCCCCAAGGATTGGAAAGCTGCCGCAGTCATCCCCCTCTTCAAAGGGGGAGACACCCTGGACCCAAACTGTTACAGACCTATATCCATCCTGCCCTGCCTATCTAAGGTCTTCGAAAGCCAAGTCAACAAACAGGTCACTGACCATCTCGAATCACACCGTACCTTCTCCGCTGTGCAATCTGGTTTCCGAGCCGGTCACGGGTGCACCTCAGCCACGCTCAAGGTACTAAACGATATCATAACCGCCATCGATTAATGACAGTACTGTGCAGCCATCTTCATCGACCTTGCAAAGGCTTTCGACTCTGTCAATCACCATATTCTTATCGGCAGACTCAGTAGGCTCGGTTTTTCGGATGACTGCCTTGCCTGGTTCACCAATTACTTTGCAGACAGAGTTCAGTGTGTCAAATCGGAGGGCATGCTGTACGGTCCTCTGGCAGTCTCTATGGGGGTGCCACAGGGTTCAATCCTCAGGCCGACTCTTTTCTCTGTATATATCAATGATGTTGCTCTTGCTGCGGGCGATTCCCTGATCCACCTCTACGCAGACGACACCATTCTATATACTTCCGGCCCGTCCTTGGACACTGTGCTATCTAACCTCCAAACGAGCTTCAATGCCATACAACACTCCTTCCGTGGCCTCCAACTGCTCTTAAACGCTAGTAAAACCAAATGCATGCTTTTCAACCGTTCACTGCCTGCACCCCCCCCGCCTGACCAGCATCACCACCCTGGATGGTTCCGACCTTGAATATGTGGACATCTATAAGTACCTAGGTGTCTGGCTAGACTGCAAACTCTCCTTCCAGACTCATATCAAACATCTCCAATCGAAAATCAAATCAAGAGTTGGCTTTCTATTCCGCAACAAAGCCTCCATCACTCACGCCGCCAAACTTACCCTAGTAAAACTGACTATCCTACCGATCCTCGACTTCGGCGATGTCATCTACAAAATTGCTTCCAACACTCTACTCAGCAAACTGGATGCAGTTTATCACCGTGCCATCCGTTTTGTCACTAAAGCACCTTATACCACCCACCACTGCGACTTGTATGCTCTAGTCGGCTGGCCCTCGCTACATATTCGTCGCCAGACCCACTGGCTCCAGGTCATCTACAAGTCCATGCTAGGTATTCAAAAAGGTGAAAAGGAGACTGGAAGAGGACCTGACCCAGGATCAGCGCGGAGGGGTGAAGTCTCTCCAGCGCCTTGTACAGCTCAACTGGGGTTACCTCTACCCGTCCCATCCGGATCTAGCTCCAGTGGGATGCGTCTCTCCCTTCCAAGGGATTATGATGGGACGGCAGCACCTTGCCAGGGGTTCCTATTACAGCTGGACCTATACCTGGCCACCGTTCACCCAGCTCCCTCGGGAAGGGAGAGGGTGTTCGCCCTCGTCTCATGCATCTTGGGGAGAGCTCTGGAGTGGGAAAACGCTGTGTGGAGAGAGGAAGACCACTTTGGACCACTTCGAGGAGTTCACCCGCCGCTTCCGGACCGTCTTTGACCATCCGCCCGAAGGTAGAGCCTCGTTCCATCCTGCTCTGGCGGCCAAGGCCCTCTAGTGCAAACTCCTATGCGCTCCTTGTCCCCTGCCTCAAATGGAAGAGTTTCCCCCGCCGCTCTACCGCTCCACGCCCAATTTTTCAGTTTTTGATTTGTTAAAAAAGTTTGAAATATCCAATAAATGTCATTCCACTTCATGATTGTGTCCCACTTGTTGTTGATTCTTCACAAAAAAATACAGTTTTATATCTTTGTTTGAAGCCTGAAATGTGGCAAAAGGTCGCAAAATTCAAGGGGGCCGAATACTTTCGCAAGGCACTGTATGTCTCCCAATCCCTGCGTCGGGTACATTCGGTCCTCCACATCAACCTCCTCGAGTTTCTTTTTTGTGAAGGATGGTCTGCGCCCATGCATTGACTATAGAGTTCTAAATCAGATGACGGTGAGGTACAGTTACCCACTACCTCTTATCGCCACGGCGATTGAGTCAATGCACGGGGCGTGCTTCTTCACTAAACTGGATCTCAGGAGTGTGTACAATCTGGTGCGTGTCGGGGAGGGAGACGAGTGGAAGACGGCGTTTAGTACCACCTCAGGGCATTATGAGTACCTCGTCATGCCATACGAGTTGATGAGTGCTCCATCAGTCTTCCAATCCTTCGTAGATGAGATTTTCAGGGACCTACACCGGCAGGGTGTAGTGGTGTATATTGATGACATTCTGATATACTCCGCTGTACGCGCTGAGCATGTGTCCTTGGTGAGCAAGGTACTTGGACGACTGTTGGAGCATGACCTGTACGTCAAGGCTGAGAAATGCCTGTTCTTTCAGCAGGCCGTCTCTTTCGCATGTCCACATCAGGGGTGGAGATGGAGAGTGACCGAATAGCAGCCGTGCGTAATTGGCCGACTCCCACCACGGTAAAGCAATTTTTTTAGGATTTGCCAATTACTAACGGAGATTTATCCGGGGTTTTGGCCAGGTGGCTGCTCCCATTACCTCACTGCTGAAGGGGGGGGGTCCTGTACGTCTGCAGTGGTCGGTTGAAGCGGACAGGGCTTTTGGGCACCTAAGAGTTCTGTTTACCTCGGCTCCCGTGCTGGCCCATCCGGATCCCTCTTTGGCGTTCACAGTGGAGGTGGACTCTTCCGAGGCTGGGATCGGAGCAGTGGTCTCTGTGCTCGGGCACGCCACCGAAGCTCCGCCCCTGTGCTTTCTTCTCGAAGGAGCTCAGCCCGGCGGAGTGGAACTATGATGTGGGGGACGGGAGCTGTTGGCTGTGGTTAAGGCTTTGAAGGCGTGGAGACATTGGCTTGAGGGGGCTAAACACAATTTCCTCATCTGGACTGACCACCATAACATGGAGTACATCCAGGCAGCGAGGAGACTGAACCATCGTCAGGCAAGGTGGGCCATGTTCTTTACCCGTTTTGTGTTTACCCCGTCCTACAGACCAGGTTCCCAGAATATGAAGGCAGATGCACTGTCCCGGCTGTATGACATAAAGGAGTGGCCCATGGATCAGACTCCCATTCTCCCGGCTTGATGCCTGGGAGCGCCGGTCGTGAGGGAGCTGGAAGCGGACATTGAGCAGGCGTTGCGTACAGAGCCCGCTCCCCTTCAGTGTCCCGTCAAGCGTCAGTATGTTCCGTCTGCTGTCCGGGACCAGTTGATCTATTGGGCCCACACATCACCCTCCTCTGGTCATCTGGGGATCGGTCAGACGGTGCGCTGTCTGACTGGAAAGTACTGGTGGCCCGCCTTGGCTCGGTACGTGAGCGTTTTATGTTTCCTCCTGCTCGTTGGAACGGGTAAGCTACATCCCTTACCCGTTCCACAACGGCCTTGGTCACTCCTGTCGGTCACACCACCTTTCTAAGGGATCTTCCTCCCTCACAGGGAAACACCACAGTCCTGTTCATTGTGGATCGTTTCTCTAAGTCCTGTCGTCTCCTCCCTCTGCCCGGTCTCCCCATGGCCCTACAAACTGCGGAGGCCCTGTTTACACATGTCTTCCGGCACTATGGGGTGCCTGAGGATATAGTGTCTGATCGAGGTCCCCAGTTCACTTCAAGAGTCTGGAAGGCGTTCATGGAAGATTTGGGGGTCTCGATCAGCCTCAACTCAGGTTTCCACCCTGAGAGTAATGGGAAGGTGGAGAGAGTGAACCAGGATGTGGGCTGGTTTCTGCGGTCCTATTGCCAGGACCGGCCGGGGGAGTGGGCGGTGTTCGTGCCCTGGGCAGAGATGGCGCAGAACTCGCTCCGCCACTCCTCCACTAACCACTCCCCCTTTCAGTGTGTATTTGTGGTACCAGCCGGTTCTGGCACCATGGCATCAGTCAGACCGAGGCTCCTGCGGTGGACGATTGGTTCAGACATGCGGAGGAGACCTGGGAAGCCACCCATGGTCACCTGCAGCAGGCCACGCTGCGCTAAAAGGCCAGCGCGGACCGTCACCGCAGTGAGGCCCCAGTGTTCCCACCGGGGGACAGAGTCTGTCTCTCTCGACCCGAAACATGCCCCTCTGCCTGCCCTGCCGGAAGCTGGGCCCGCTGTTTGTGGGGCCATTCAAAGTCCTGAGGAGAGTGAACGAGGTATGTTACAGCTTCCCCCCGATTACCATATTAACCCCTCATTCAATGTGTCTCTCCTCAGGCCGGCGGTGGTTGGTCCACTCCAGGCGTCTGAGGTAAGGGAGGTTCCTCCGCCCCCTCTGGATATCGAGGGGGCCCCGGCGTACTTTGTCCGTTCCATCCTGGATTCGAGGTGTCGGGCGAGGGGCCTTCAGTACCTCTTGGAGTGGGAGGGATATGGTCCGGAGGAGAGGTGCTGGGTTCCGGTGGCTGATGTATTGGACCCTGAACCACTGCGGGAATTCCACAAAGAATTCCACATTCTCACAAAGATGTTTATTGTTGCACAAAACATTCACAAGAATTATGTTTGTTTTGGACTTTTACCTAAATAAAGTGTGCGCCTGTTCATAAATCTCTGCTCTCCTGCACCTGACTTCGCTACCAGTATGCACACATCTGACATATACACTGGAGTTGCTTACCAAGAAGACACCTGAGTGGCCTTGTTACAGTTGTGACTTAAATCACCTTGAAAATCTATGGCAAGACTTGAAAATGGCTGTCTACCAATGATCAACATCCAACTTGACAGAGCTTGAAGAATTTTTTAAATAATAATGTGCAAATATTGTACAATCCAGGTGTGCAAAGCTCTTAGAGACTTAAACAGAAAGACAGCTGTAATCGATGCCAAGGTGATTCTAACATGTATTGACTCAGGGGTGTGAATTCTTATGTAAATGAGATCTGTATTTCATTAGCAATAAATATGCAGAAATGTATGAAACGTCATTATGGGGTATTGTGTGTAGATGGGTGAGATTTTTTATTTATTGAATCCATTTTGAATTAAGGCTGTAGTACAACAAAATGTGGAATAAGTAAAGGGGTATGAATACTTTCTGAAGGCACTGTAATAATACACTTAAGTTTCTAAATTGTAGTTACCAGTTAAACTGTCTACACATAATCTCTTGGGTTAAACATGTTCTCCTGGATAAGGCAGAGTTTTGTTTTCAGCAGGCTTTACTTTGTAACACACTAGGATGTAAACATGAGGTATGTTTATGGGGTAGTGTTCAACAAGAAAACCATTTTAGGCCTTGAGACAGGAATATATGAGTCACAAATTATTATTTGACAAGAAGGAAAAAGTGAGAGTAAAGGCAAAAATAACGGGATACTCTAGGCCAATTTAAATACTCAGGGTGGGATTTTCTGTCCACCAAACAGCACTGAAATGTGCAAAACGATTGTTACTCATAACACATGAATAGTATTTATCAAATCAATTGAATTTTAAGATGTGTGTGTGTGTGTGAGAAGGTGGTGATTAAATGTAGAGTAAAAATAACAGCATGGAAAATGGCAGCAGCGGTATATATACGTATGCAATGTTATGGTTTCTTTAGGTCACTTTCAGCACTGCAATGGAGTCTTTCACATCAACTGAAGCGACACAGCTATGATGGATAGATTTTACTCCTACATAACTGAAAGAATTTCAAAGAGGACTACAAGACAATGAAACAAGAAACAAGACAAGAAACAAATGAGGTTGAATGTCAGTCTTGCATAATATTTGACTGTATAAAGTTGACGCTCAATTGCCGCCAATTGTAACTCATTCTCCTCTCCCATGCTCAGTTTGAAATGATAACTTTATGACTGGTTAAAATACGACATATAAAGGTACAGATTTCCGAGCCTCTGTAAAATCCCACAGATGGCTGAGCTGAAGGCACACATTGTTGGGCCATGAGATCCATGACATTATACAATCAATGACTGATTTTTCTGTGTGAGGCCATTCCGAGCCTACATTATTAATGTCTTCAGTTGTATGAATATGGAGGAGAGCGTGGTGCAGGGGGGACAAAGGCTCTGTCCTGTTCCTGTCTGGAGACCGGAGGCTGAGAGACTAACTCAGGTCTAGTCATCGGTCAGATTTACTGCCCACAGTCTGGCCTGAGCACAAGAGGCCTCTTTCACTTGACATGTCTGCCGTACGGCCTACACATTGCCCCAACCTATAATGTGGCATAGTATCTCGTACACCTCTACTAGCACAATGATACAATTAACAGTGGTTCATTGTTTTGCGTTGGGACCTACCTAAAGGATATTGAATGTAATTTTGACCGAGCAATTTAATAATTCAACATTTCAGTCTATAACACACTTTTTTAACTAGCCTAGTCCAGAAAAGTATGTGTGTTTTAACATCTCCTCTTACTACTATTATAATTGATGTATCATTTGTACATGCAAACAACAATCTTTCTGGTCACAATAACACATGACCAAACCAAAACCTTAAGTTTGTGTCAAACTTAAACACATACATCATTCACTCTCTGCATTCTTTCAGTATAGTCTCACACTCCGATACTACTTGCAGATTGAAAGTTGTGCGACGGTTGCATGAACTCATTCATACCCCTCCCTTCCTCAACCCCGTAATCCATAGCCATGATTGGTTGGAGAGGTCTGGGGTCTTCTAGGTCTTCTAACCCCTGCTCCGTTTCCCCTAAATCCCTTTTCATCCTGTCCCTTCAAAGGCAAGGCTCCTTTGTAAAAGGTATTAAATATCTTTATTAAAGTGCTGCTCTGCCCACCACCCCATCGGCCCCCATCCCCCCCCTAAACGTGGCCCCCGCTGACTCCTGTCCAAAGGGCCTAGCAGTGCGGCTTCTGTCGGCTACCTGCTGCTCTGCATGCTCGCACACAAAGGCCCCTGCCAGTACCCACTGTGGAACAGGCAGCTCCACACTCTGCTGGGCCACATCTGACGGCAGAGAGCCAAGGCGAAGAGCACTGGATTGGGGGCTGGGGAGTGGGCCAAAAGGGATGGGGGGGCAGTAGTGGATGTGAACTTAATTATTCCTCATCCTCATCAGACCTCACCCCTCCCCTAGTCAAGTATCAACCCTGCACTAGTCAAGTGTCATCCCTCCTCCTCAACCCTCACACCTCCTCTAGTCAAGTATCAACCCTCCTCTAGTCAAGTCACCCCTCCTTCTCAACTCTCACCACTGCATTGGTCAGAAATCAGCTCTCTGCCTCACCTTTCTTACCGTTGCATCAGTTAGTTCTCACCCTTGCATTACACATTACATTTAGAATTTCAATAAGCATTTTTCTACGGCTGGCCATGCTTTCCACCTGGCTACCTGACCCCGGCCAACAGCACTGCACCCCTCACTGCAACTTTCCCAAGGCTCCACCATTTCTCCTTCACCCAAATCTAGATAGTTGATGTTCTGAAAGAGCTGCAAATCTGGACCCCTACAAATCAGCAGGGCTGGACAATCTAGACCCACTCTTCCTAAAATTATCCGCCGAAATTGTTGCAACCCCTATTACTAGCTTGTTCAACCTCTCTTTTGTATCGTCTGAGATCCCCAAAGATTGGAAAGCTGCCACGGTCATCCCCCTCTTCAAAGGGGGAGACACTCTAGATCCAAACTGCATTAGACCTATATCTATCCTACTTTGCCTTTCTAAGGTCTTCAAAAGTCAACAAACAGATTACCGACCATTTTGAATCCATTTACCATTTATATTGACGACGTTATTGTCCTGTTGAAATATTATCGATTATCTAGGCTAAAAACAACCTGAGGATTGAATATAATCTTCGTTTGACATGTTTCTATGAACTTTACAGATACAATTTGGATTTTTTTGTCTGCCTGTTGGGACTGCGTTTGAGCATGTGGATTACTGATAAAAACGCGTGAACAAAACAGAGTTTTTTGGGATATAAACAAGATACCTTATTGAACAAAAGGAACATTTATTGAATAAATGAATGTCTTCTGAGTGCAACCATATGAAGATCATCAAAGGTAAGTGATTCATTTTATCTCTATTTCTGACTTGTATAAGTCTTCTACTTGGCTGGTTAGTGTTTGTAATGATTTGTCTGCCGGGCTGTGTTCTCAAATAATCGTAAGGTATTGTCACGCCCTGGTCTTAGTATTTTGTGTTTTCTTTATTATTAGGCCAGGGTGTGACATGGGTTAATTATGTGGTGTGTTTGATCTTGGGGTTTTTGTAGGTATTGGGATTGTGGTATAGTGGGGTTGTCTAGAAAAGTCTATGGTTGCCTGGAGTGGTTCTCAATCAGAGGCAGGTGTTTATCGTTGTCTCTGATTGGGACCCATATTTAGGCAGCCATATTCTTTGAGTGTTTCGTGGGTGATTGTCCCTGTCTCAGTGTTTGTTTGCACAAGATAAGGCTGTTTGGGTTTTCACATTAGGTTTCTTGTTTTGTATTGTTCGTGTTTATCTTTTATTAAAGATGAATCAAAATAACCACGCTGTATTTTGGTCCGATCCCTGCTTCACCTCCTCTTCAGAGGAAGAGGAGAAAGAAAACCGTAACAGGTATGCTTTCGCCGTAAAGCATTTTTTAAATCTGACACCGTGGTATTCACAAGAAGTTAATCTTTAAACATATGTAAAATAGTTGTATCTTTTCTGAATTTTTATAATGAGTATTTCTGTATTTGAATTTGGCGCTCTGCAATCTCACTGGAAGTTGGCCAGGTAGAGAGGTTAACTTGTTATGGCTGCAATCCCCCTATCGGGATAAGTGTCATCAACAACCGCTGAATAGCATAGCGCTACATACAATAAATATTACTATAAATATTTATATTCATGAAATCACAAGTGCAATATAGGAAAACACAGTTTAGCCTTTTGTTAATCCACATGTCATGTCAGATTTTGAAACAAACGCTTGGATTGCTTTCGCTGTAAGTTTATCGATCGCATGATAAAACATTATGTACACTTAGCATCAGGTAGCTCGGTCACGAAAATCAGAAAAGCATTCAAATGAATAATTTACCGTTGATCTTCGGGTGTTTTCACTCACAAGACTCCCAGTTACGCAACAAATGTTGTTCCATAAAGATGATTTTTATATCCAAAATACCTCCGTTTGTTTGTCGCGTTATGTTCAGAAATCCACAGGAAAGAGCGGTCACGACAACGCAGACAAAAATTCCATAATGTCCACAGAAACATGTCAAACGTTTTTTATAATCAATCCTCAGGTTGTTTTTAAAATATATAATCGATAATATATCAACCGCAAATGTCTTTCACAGTAGGAGAGGGGAAAACGATGGCTGTCCAAATTCTGTTGCGCAAGCAAAACTTATGTGACCACTTGACGCGATGTTATCGTTCTGGCTCATTTTTCAAAATAAAAGCCTGAAACTATGTCTGAAGACTGTTGACACCTTGAGGAAGTGATAGGAAAAGGAATCTGGCTCATATCCCTTTAAATCCAGCAAAGGGAGGCTATGGAACATGGAGTTTTCAAAATAGAAGCCACTGTTTTGATTTTCCTCAGGGTTTCGCCTGCAATATCAGTTCTGTTATATGCAGACGACACCATTCTGTATACTTCTGGCCCTTCTGTGGACACTGTGTTAACTTGTGAACCTTCCTTGTACACTGTGCTAATTAACCTCAAAACGAGCTTTAATGCCATACAACTCTCCTTCCGTGGCCTCCAACTGCTCTTAAACACTCGTAAAACCAAATGCATGCTTTTCAACCGTTCGCTGCCTGCACCCGACAACCCGACTAGCATCACCACCCTGGACGGTTCCGACCTAGAATATGTGGACAACTATAAATACCTAGGTGTCTGGCTAGACTGTAAGCTCTCCTTACAGACTCATATTATACATCTCCAATCCAAAATCAAATCTAGAATCGGCTTTCTATTTCGCAAAACTAAGCCTCCTTCACTCACGCCGCCATTCTTACCCTCATAAAACTGACTATCCTACCGATCCTCGACTTCGGCAATGTGATCTACAAAATAGCTTCCAACACTCTACTCACCAAACTGGATGCAGTCTATCACAGTCCCATCCGTTTTGTTATCAAATCACCTTTTACCTCCCACCACTGCGACCTGTATGCTCTAGTCGGCTGGCCCTCGCTACATATTCGTCGCCAGACCCACTGGCTCCAGGTCATCTATAAGTCTATGCTAGGTAAAACTCTGCCTTATCTCAGTTCACTGGTCACGATAACAAGACCCACCCGTAGCACACGTTCCAGCAGGTATATCTCACTGATCATCCGTAAAGTCAACACCTCATTTGGCCGCCTTTCCTTCCAGTTTTCTGCTGCCAGTGACTGGAACGAATTGCAAAAATCACTGAAGTTTGAGACTTTTATTTCCCTCACCAACTTTAAACATCAACTTTCTAAGCAGCTAACCGATCACTGCAGCTGTACATTGTCCATCTGTAAATAGCCCACCCAATCTACCTACCTCATCCCCATACTGTTTTATTTTATTTATTTTTCTGCTTTTTTGCACACCAGTATCTCTACTTGCACATCATCATCTGCTCATTTAACACAGTGTTAATCTGCTAAATTGTAATTATTCGCTCCTATGGAATATTTATTGCCGACCTCCTCATGCCTTTTGCACACACTGTACTGTATATAGACTTTCTTTTCTCTACTGTGTCATTGACTTGTTTGTTATTGGCTTGTTTATTGTTTACTCCATGTGTAACTCTGTATTGTTGTCTGTCACACTGCTTTGCTTTATCTTGGCCAGGTCGCAGTTGCAAATGAGAACTTGTTCTCAACTAGCCTACCTGGTTAAATAATAAATAAAGGTGAAATTAAAAAAAAGATATATGTTTGTGGAAAATCCAATACAACACATTACTGAGTACCACTCTCCTTATTTTAAAGAATTGTGGTGGGTGCATCATGTTATAGAGTGGGGGCATTTTCAGGATAAAAAATAAAGTTACAGGTCTGTGAGAGCCAGAAATCTTGTTGGTTTGTAGGTGACCAAATACTTATTTTCCACCATCATTTGCAAATAAATTCATTAAAAATCATACAATGTGATTTTCTGGATTTTTTTTCTAATTTTGTCTGTCATAGTTGAAGTGTACCTATGATGAAAATTACAGGCCTCTCATCTTTTTAAGTGGGAGAACTTGCACAATTGGTGGCTGACTAAATACTTTTTTCCCCCACTGTATGTTTACACATACAAACAACAGAATGTATCGGCTACATTCACTTATTTTCACACTTGCGCACGGCCTACATGTACATGCACATTCACTGAGTGCACAAAACACGAAGGACACCGTAATATTGAGTTGAATAAAATGTCCTATAAATACATGTCACAGAGAATGTGTATAGGCTATACTCAAACACATTTTTTCCATTTGACACATCCCTGAGCACAGAGTAAAGGTCATCTGAAAAGAGCTAAAACAGGGAAGGGATTGGAGGGGGTGTGAGCTAAAAAGGGTCAGAGTAAGCTCTGGTCTCTCTAGGCAGCAACTAAAATGAGAAACGGCAGCTTATCTGTATCAATTCTGAAACCACACAATGTATTGTTTAAAACATGCCTTTAATGTGTATTCATGATAATTCCTACGACTCATTCTTTCTTAAATACGTCATTAACTTTTTAATACTGTTTCTGCCCACTAATAACAGAAAAAATAAAGTTGTACTACTCTAAAGAAAATGTACATGTGTAGGAAATTGAATGTTTCTCTGAAGATTTGCTGACTATCAAGGAAATACACTGAACAACATTTTTAAAGCAACATGCAACAATTTCTAAGATTTTACTGAGTTACAGTTCATATAAGGAAATCAGTCAATTTAAATTAATTCAGTAGGCCCTAATTGTAATGATGTGCGCTGAGAGTCGGGAAGCAAGATCAAGGAGTGAGTGTTTTAATAAATAATCCAAAACAAGCACCACGAACAACGCACAGGCGTAACACTGGAACAGAAACAATGATGCCTGGGAAGGAACCAAAGGGAGTGACATATATAGGGAAGGTAATCAGGGAAGTGATGGAGTCCAAGTGAGTCTAATGGCGCGCAGGTGCGTGTAACGATGGTGACAGGTGTGCACCATAACGAGCAGCCTGGTGACCTAGAGGCCGGAGAGGGAGCACACATGACACTAATCTATGGATTTCACATGTCTGGGAATAGAAATATGCATCTGTTGGTCACATATACCTTAAAAATCAGTAGGGGTGTGGATCAGAAAACCAGTCAGTATCTGGTGTGACCAACATTTGCCTCGTGCAGCGTGACACATCTCCTTCACATAGAGTTGTTCAGGCTATTGATTGTGGCCTGTAGAATGTTGTGTCACTCTTCAATGGTTGTGCGAAGTTGCTGGATATTGGCGGGAACTGGAACACACTGTTATACATGGCGATCCAGAGCAATCCCAAATGTGCCAGTGGCCATAGAAGGTGAGCATTTGCACACTGAAGTCGGTTACGACGCAGAACTGCAGTCAGGTCAAGACCCTGGTGAGGATGATGAGCAAGCAAATGATCTTCCCTGAGACGTCCCCAGCACAAGGTGCACCTGTGTAATTATTATGCTGTTTAATCAGCTTCTTGACATTATTATCTTGGCAAAGGATGCTCACTAACTGGGATATAAACAAATTTGTGCCCAATATCTAAGAGAAAGAAACTTTTTGTGCTTATAGAATATGTCTGGGACCTTTGATTTCAGCTTGTGAAACACGGGACCAACACTTTACATGTTGTGTTTATATTTTTGTTCAGTATATATTAAATTCAATATAAGAAAACAGAGCGAGAGAAGTAGGGAGAGAGACTGCCAGTTCCTTAATGTTTTGGCTGTATAATTTCTATTTCCCTCTCTCTGTTTTCTTTTATTGAATTCAATATAAAACCTTCTGTGTTTGTCATAGAACGATGCCGGGACTAGTTTATGTGGATGTGAATAGATTTCCAGCGTTGTGCTTCATTTGACAGTGTATATATGCGATCTTTCTGCCAAGAAGTGACGGGCCTTTCAGCGAAGGGAATATGCTGGACTTTTCCAGCCTCCAGTGGCAGTGGCTATGTAATGTAATCCGACACCAGAGTCACTCGTTACTACAGCTCATAAACTAAGACCCACTCGTTGTCTGAAGAGACTGAGAAGCAAATAAACGTGGATAAAACAATTAAAATACAGTCACAACATTTTTGAGAAATAAGCTTGTGCGTAAGGAAAATGTCTGGGATCTTTATTTCAGCTCATGAAACATCGGACCAACACTTTACATGTTGCGTTTATGCTTTTATACAGCTCTGATATTAGATGTATTTTTGTTTGCTCCTTTCCTAGCTGACCGTTTTCTTGCAGATGTTTTTCATAAGAAGAATAAGAAAAATAACAATATATAACCCTTTAACATTCAGTCCATCATCATAATCTATTCTAGCCAATACATTTTCAAGTACTATCAACACAATTCCAATGACTACACATAACCTCAGTGAAATGCACGCATGAACACACACACGCACACACTTTTACAATTATTGTAAATGGTTCATGTTTGATATAAAGGTAATGTAATAAATTTGATGGCCAATATGACAATTATATAGCAACCCATCACACTAGTAGACTGACTAGCTAGCTCGCCTCATCACACAAACACAGACACTGACAGATGGACAGATACCGAAACATGAGCACTGTACACATTACTCACACACAGACAACTAAACTTGACTAATATACTTACCGTTGATAAGTTAATTCATCTGGTCACGTCTCTTGACCATCTCCCCGGGGGTAAAAAGTCAATAGCAGGGTTTCCCTGGTGCAAGTTACACATCTTTCTACGCTGCATTTCCTTTCTGAACCATAACTGTTCCACTAGAAGGAGTGAAATCTACATTGTTCTTTTCAGATTTAAGAGTGGTACGGGAAAATCCACCTTTTGCACTCAGCTGCCATTCTTTGGAATCTTCTTCCAAAGAACTTGAAATTCATAACCTCCATAGTCAAGTTCTCACTTGACTCAAAAGTGAGCAGTAGGCCTACAGTACATGGATGTGAAAATACCCGGGATACTTTTTGGGCCTACTGGGTTTTATATTGTGTTAAAGTGATTGTCTTAATAATACATTACATTTGTAGAGCGCTTTTCATTTACATACATAAATTACAAAGCTCTTTAAATAGAGAGCAACCATTAAAATGAAAAATCTTTAATAAAAGGGCTAAAAACATTATAAGATAGCTAGCGGTCTAGTAATATACAAGATACACAAAATAATAAAGGAGGAAACAAGGACAGAACAATAGAACTCAAAACCAACGTATAAGACCAACAATTGACACCACAACAGAGATCATATTAAGCAAAAGCCAGTTCGAAGAAGTGATTCTTGAGCTCAGACTTAAAGGCAGTGTTGGTCTGAGGCATGCGGAGGCTGGCGGGAAAGCTCACAGAATGCTCGGTCACCCATTGTTTTTAAGTGTGTCTTTGGGACTGCAATGAGCCTTTGATCATTTGACCGGAGTGACCGTGAAGACTGGGGCTGAGGAGTTCACTGAGGTATTAGGGACCAGTGGCATTGAGGGTTTTGAAGACTAACAGGAGGATTTTGACATTTATTCTGAATTGGATGGGTAGCTAGAATGGGGGTGATGTGGGCAGATCTCCAGGTTCCTCTAAGGACCCTGGCAGAGCTGTTCTGCACAAGCTGCAGACTGTGGATGTTTTTTGAGGGGAGACCACCAAGGAGGGCAATGCAGTAATGTTTCGGGAGGTGATGAGGGAATTGACCAGCTTATCCAGATTAGGTTTGGAGAGAACTGGACGAAGCCGGGTGATGTTTTTCAAGTGAAATAATGTTTTTTTGCAAACAGATTTTATGTGGCCGGAGAAAGAGAGGGAGTGTTTCAGTAACTTTCCAAGGTTGGAGATGTAGGAGGACAGGGGAATGGAGTGGCTGCCATGGTTAAGGGTGGTGATGGGAGTGGTTGTGGAGTGGAATGCCAATGAGGATTGCTTCTGTTTTAGTATTGTTGAATTGTAGAAGGTTTTTTGACATCTAGGCCGTGATGTCATCCAGACAGTTGGTGAGGTTGTTAATGGAAGAGAGGGAGTCCGTGGTTGTTTTTATGTAGATCTGTGTGTCGTCAGCATAGCAGTGGAATTGGATGTTGTGTTTCCTGATAAGGAGACAAAGGGGGAGCATGTAGATGATGAATAGGATGGACGGAGTCTCGAAGGACACCACAGGTGATCGTGGTGGGTTCTGACTTGGCATTTCCTATGAAAACATATTGTGTGCAGTTTGAAAGGTATGAGGTGAACCAGTTAAGGACAGTACTGACAAGACCTATGTGTTCCTTCAATCAACCCAGGAGGATGCTGTGGTCAACCGTGTCGAAGGCGGCATTGAAGTCAAGGAGGACAAGGATGTTCAGGAACCCACTGTCAAGGAGGACAAGGATGTTCAGGAGTCTACTGTCAAGGAGGACAAGGATGTTCAGGAGTCCACTGTCAGCTGACAGGAGGAGGTTGTTTACCACTCTGTCGTGGGCTGTTTCTGTACTGTGGTTAGGCCTGAAACCAGATTGGAAAGCCTCATAGGAGGCCATTGGAGATCACATGTGACAAAGGTTTATTAGTTTTGGACAAGAAGACAAGAAGGGGAGGTTGGAGATTGGTCGGGTATTTGGCTGGGTTTTTTCAGGACGGGAGATAACTGCTGATTTGAATTGGGAGGGAACGACACCTGTTCGGAGGGACATGTTGATCAGTTTTGTTATAAAAGGGCTGAGTGGAAGAACAAGATTTATTTGGTTGTGGGGATGGGATCAAGGGCACAGATTATGGCATACATTTTTTAAATAGTGGACCACATCTCAGCAAGTGAGGTCGGAGTGAAGCAGCTCATGGAAGGTCCAGTCTAGATAATGGTGGGGTTGCGGCGGCGATGATTACACTTCTTATGGTGTTAATCTTTAGGACAAGTAGGTGGAGAATATTTTAGCAGTCCTCTTTGGTAGCAGTGTTGGTGGGTGACTCAGCTGGTTCGAGTAGGTAGTTTATGGTGGAAAAGAGGTGGTGCGGGTTTCCTCGGTTGTTGTCTATTAGGTTTGAGTAGTAAGTGGACCTGATGGATTTGACGGCAGTAGCATAGGCAGCGTGGTGTTTCTTGAAACCCATCAGGTGGACGGGAAGGTTGGCTTTTCGCTATTGGCGTTCTTGTATACATTAGGGATTGAATGTTTTATATATTAGGTATAAATGAGACAAGGGCGATGTCCAGTGCTGTTTATTATGGAAATGGAACTGCACTATTGACCCAGAGAGAGAGCGAGAGAAACACACTCACTGTAAATGAGGATGTGCCACGCTGATCCCATAACTTGCTCCGTCTGCAAAGTAACAACAGTAGGACAATAGGGCTAGACAGCAGGAAGTTTTCAACCCTTTAAAAGTGTGTCAACTGAGTCTCTTTTCAAGTTATTATTTCAGTAACTATTACTAACAGAGGAGGAGTGAAATTGAGATGGAATAGTACACTTGCTTTCTGGCAAGGTATCCCTCCAAGCCCACCTCAATGGAATTGGAAATCACACATTGGTCAGGTCAGCACGTTCTATATACAATAACTCCTGGTTAAACCATACACACATTATATCCTTGCCAGGGGTGTCGGTACCCCTAAAATCTGAGCGGGCACAAAGTATGTTAGTATGGCTGGGGGGTGGTCTGGAGGGTGGCTAGGCCGTAAATTGGAGAATGTTTGCATTTTTCAAACACCTGAATCAGCTTTTTCCTGCAATCTAGAGCCATAATAATTATTCTTAATTCAAGGAAAAAAAAAATGTCTAGTTTCCTATTATTTACTCATCTATTTTCTTTCATCCATCATGCTTATTACTGCCAGATACACATTTCTGAATCTCTGAATATCCTAAAATAGCCTTACTACAAAATCCTGCTTTCTGTGAACAATTTGAAACGGAGTCGAATTGAATGATTAACAGTCCATGTTCCTCGGATTCATGTGAAGCGGTGGATCAGTTCTAAGAGAGGTATTTCTATGCTTCCCATTCTTAAGTTAGTTTTTGTGTGCTTTACTTGTGCTTTACTTTCAGTTTTGTACACCAGCTTCAAAGAGCTGAAAATACAATCATTTTGGTAATTTAAAAGATATTTCACAACGGTTTAGATGGTACAATGATTCTCTATGCTATACTTGCTTGTTTTTTTCACATTAACTGAAATTCGGCAAACTGTTCGAACTCTAGCAACATGGAAGTAGCGGAGCGATTTCTGTATTATTGCACCTTTAAAGGTTTTATTGAAAACATAACTACAATTGCATCTGGGCTGAATAAATCACAAGTATGTGGACACCTGCTCGTCGAACATCTGATCCCAAAATCATAGGCAGTAATATGGAGTTGGTCCCCTCCTTTGCTACTATAACAGCCTCCACTCTTCTGGGAAGGCTTTCCACTAAATGTTGGAACACTGCTGTGGGGACTTGCTTCCATTCAGCCACAAGAGCATTAGTGAGATCGGGCACTGATGTTGGACGATTAGGCCTGGCTCGCAGTCGGCGTTCCAATTCATCCCAAAAGCGTTTGATGGGGTTGAGGTAAGGGCTTTGTGCAGGCCAGTCAAGTACTTCCACACCAATCTTGACAAACCATTTCAGTATGGACCTTGCTTTGTGCAAGGGGGCATTGTCATGCTGGAACAGAAAAGGGCCTTCCCCAAACTTTCCACAAAGTTGTGAGCACTGCTGTAGCGTTAAGATCTGTAACAGCATTCAGAGGAAGAAGGTGAGGACCAAGATGCAGCGGGCTACATGTTCATATTTATTAAATAGAACTGAACACTAAACAGCAAAAACAAAAAAATAAAAAAACATCGAAAAAAGAACATAGAATGACCTCCCTAGTCACACCCTGGCCTAACCAAAATATAGAATAAAAAGCCTCTCTATGGCCAGAGCGTGACAGTACCCCCCTCCCAAAGGTGCGGACTCCGGCCGCAAAACCTGACTCTAAAGGGGAGGGTCCGGGTGGGCCTTCTTTATGGCGGCGGCTCGGGTGCGGGACGTGGACCCCGCTTCACCTCAGTCTTGGCCCACCTAGGTGGTGCCTCTGGAGCGGGGACCCTCGCAGCGGGCCCCGGACTGAAGACCCTCAGAGGGCGCCACTGGACTGAAGGGCGCCTCTGGACTGAAGGGTGCCTCTGGACTCAGGGGCTGCGATTCTGGCAGCTCCGGAGTGAAGAGCGACTCTGGCGGCTCCGGAGTGAAGGGTGGCTCCGGCATGACGGGCGGCTCCGGCGCCTCCGGACTGACGGGCGGCTCTGGCGCCTCCGGACTGACGGGTGGCTCTGGCGCCTCCGGACTGACGGGCGGCTCTGGCGCCTCCGGACAGGAAGGCGGCTCTGGCAGCTCCGGACAGGAGGGCGGCTCTGGCAAATCCGGACTGGAGGGAGACTTGGTTCTGGGAGCAGGCACAGGACTCACCAGGCTGGGAAGACATACAGGCGGCCTCTTCCTTGGCCGAGGCACCAGATACACAGGGCCGTGAAGGCGCACTGGTGGTATCGACCAGGCGCACTGGTGGTATCGACCCCCCCGTTCTGGCTAGCTGCCAGCTTCCACCCGGCAAATGCGGGACGCTGGCACCGAGCACACCAGCCTGTGAATACTCGGCCGAGACACAGTGTGCATCACCCCATAGCACGGGGCCTGACCTGTCACCTGCTTGCCCCGGTAAGCACGGGGAGTGGGCTCAGGTCTCCAACCTGACTCCGCCACACTCCCCATGTGCCCCCCAATAATGTTTCGGGCTTCCTTGCCAGCCGTGTTCCCTCGTACCGCTGGTTCCCTTCTCCTGCTGCCTCCGCTCTCCTGGCTGCCTCCACCTGTTCCCATGGGAGGCGATCCCTTCCAGCCATGATCTCCTCCCATGTGTAGGATCCCTTCCCGTCCAGAATGTCCTCCCATGTCCATTTCTCATTTTTACAACGCTGCTTGGTCCGTTGGTGGTGGGTAGTTCTGTAACGGCATTCAGAGGAAGAAGGTGAGGACCAAGATGCAGCGTGGTATGTGTTCATATTTATTAATTAGAACTGAACACTAAATACAAAGTAACAAAAGGAATAACCTAAACAGTTCTGAAAAGTGATATAAACACTAAATAGGAAACAACTACCCACAAAACCCATGTGGGCAAGAGCTACCTAAGTATGGTTCCCAACCAGAGACAACGACAGACAGCTGTCCTTGATTGAGATCCATACCCAGCCAAAAACAAAGAAATACAAAAACATTGAAAAAAGAACATAGAATGCCCACCCTAGTCACACCCTGGCCTAACCAAAATATAGAATAAAAAGCCTCTCTATGGCCAGGGCGTATCGCTTCACTAGAACTAAGGGGACCATTATTCCTCCACCACCAAACTTTACAGTTGGCACTATGCAGTGAGACAGGTAGCGTTCTCCTGGCATTCGCCAAAGACAGATTCTTCCATCAGACTGCCAGATGGTGAAATGTGATTCCTTACTCCAGAGAACGAGTTTCTACTTCTCGAAAGTCCAATGACGGCAAGCCTGATTCACGCATTCTCCTCTGAACAGTTGAAGTTGAGATGTCTGTTACTTTATCTCTGTGAAGCATTTATATGAGGCTGCAATTTCTGAGGCAGGTAACTCTGGGTTTTCCTTTCCTATGGCAGTCCTCATAAGAGCCAGTTTCATCATAGCACTTGATGGTTTTTGAGACTGCACTTGAAGAAACTTTCAAAGGTCTTGAAATTTTCCGGATTGACTGACCTTCATGTCCGTAAGTAATGATGGACTGTCGTTTCTCTTGGCTTATTTGAGCTGTTCTTGCCATAAAATCGACTTGGTCTTTTACCACATAGGGCTATTTTCTGTATACCTCCCCTACCTTGTCACAACTCAAATGATTAGCTCAAACGCATTAAGAAGGAAAGAAATTCCACAAATTAACTTTTAACAAGGCACACTTGTTATTTCAAATTCATTCCAGGTGACTACCTTATGAAGCTGGTTGAGAGAATGCCAAGAGTGTACAAAGCTGCCATCCAGGCAAAGGGTGGCTACT
Organism: Oncorhynchus tshawytscha; assembly: GCF_018296145.1. Classification (NCBI taxonomy): domain Eukaryota; kingdom Metazoa; phylum Chordata; class Actinopteri; order Salmoniformes; family Salmonidae; genus Oncorhynchus; species Oncorhynchus tshawytscha. The sequence continues at coordinate 12,528,507 of NC_056447.1, read as the reverse complement.
TTGAACAATCTCAAATATCAATATTTGTTTAACACTTTTTTTGGTTACTACATGATATGTGTTATTTCATAGTTTATGACTACAATATTAATTCTACATTGTAGAAAATATGACAAAATAAAGAAAAACCCTGGAATGAGTAGGTGTGTCAAATGTTGACTGGTACTGTATACATATACAGTTGAAGGCGGAGGTTTACATACACTTAGGTTGGTGTCATTAAAACTAAATTTTCAACCAATCCACAAATTTCTTGTTAACAAACTATAGTTTTGGCGGTTAGGACATCTACTTTGTGCTTGACACAAGTTATTTTTCCAACAATTGTTTACAGAAAGATTATTTCACTTCTGTGTATCGCAATTCCAATGGGTCAGAAGATGACATACACTAAGTTGACTGTGCCTTTAAACAGCTTGAAAATTCCAGATTCCAGATGTCATGGCTTTAGAAGCTTCTGGTAGGCTAATTGACATAATTTGAGTCAATTGGAGGTGTACCTGTGGCTGTATTTCAAGGCCTACCTTCAGTGCCTCTTTGCTTGACATTGAAAATTAAAAGAAATCAGCCAAGACCTCAGAAAAAAATGTTTAGACCTCCACAAGTCTGGTTCATGCTTGGGAGCAATTTCCAAACACCTGAAGGTACCACGTTCATCTGTACAAACAATAGTACGCAAGTATAAACACCATGGGACCATCATCATCATCAGTCATCATACAGCTCAGGAAGGAGACGCGTTCTGTCTCCTAGGGAAGAAGGTACTTTGGTGCAAAAGGGGCAAATCAATCCCAGAACAACAGCAAAGGTCTTTGTGAAGATGCTGGAGGAAACAGGTACAAAATAATCTATATCCACAGTAAAACGAGTCCTATAGAGACATAACCTGAAATGCCACTCAGCAAGGAAGAAGCCACTGCTACAAAACCGCCATAAAAAAGACAGACTATGATTTGCAAATGCACATGGGGACAAAGATCGTGTCCTCTGGTCTGATGAAACAAAAATAGAACTGTTTGGCCATAATGACCATCGTTGTGTTTGGAGGACAAAGGGGGGGGCTTGCAAGCCGAAGACCATCATCCCAACCATGAAGCACTCGGTGGCAGCATCATGTTGTGGGTGTGGTTTGCTGCAGGAGGGACTGGTGCACTTCACAAAATAGATGGCATCATGAGGGAGGAAAATTATGTGGATATATTAAAGCAACATCTCAAGCCATCAGTCAGGAAGTTAAAGCTTGGTCGCAAATGGGCCTTCCAAATGGACAATGACCGCAAGCATACTTCCAAAGTTGTGGCAAAATGGCTTAAGGACAACAAAGTCAAGGTATTGGAGTGGCCATCATAAAGTACTGACCTCAATCCCATAGAAGATTTGTGTGCAGAACTGAAAAAGTGTGTGTGAGCAAGGAGGCCTACAAACCTGACTCAGTTACACCAGCTCTGTCAGGAGGAATGGGTGAAAATTCACCATCTTATTGTATGAAGCTTGTGGAAGGCTTCCCGAAACGTCTGACCCAAGTTAACCTCCTGATTCCAGCCATCCCGGATCCGGGATCGTGAATACAGCCTCAAGCTCATTACCATAATGCAACATTAACTATTCGTGAAAATCGCAAATGAAATGAAATTAATATGCTAGCTCTCAAGCTTAGCCTTTTGTTAACAACACTGTCATCTCAGATTTTCAAAATATGCTTCTCAACCATAGCAAAACAAGCATTTGTGTAACAGCTAGCGTAGCTAGCGTAGCATGTAGCGTTAGCATCAGCAGGCAACATTTTCACAAAAAACAGAAAAGCATTCAAATAAATAATTTACCTTTGAAGAACTTTGGATGTTTTCAATGAGGAGACTCTCAGTTAGATAGCAAATGCTCAGTTTTTCCTGAAAGATTACTTGTTTAGGAGAAATCGCTCCTTTTGGTGCGTCACGTTTGGCTACCAAAAAAAAAAGAAAATTCAGTCATCAAAACGCCAAACTTTTTTCCAAATTAACTCCATAATATCGACTGAAACATGGTAAACGTTGTTTAGAATCAATCCTCAAGGTGTTTTTCACATATCTCTTCATGATATATCATTCGTGGAAGCCTCCTCTCTCCTCTCAATCACTGGATGACTGCGTGCAGCTTGTAGATTACGCACCAATTTAGACAAAGGACACCGGGCGGACCCCTGGTAAATGTAGTCTCTTATGGCCAATCTTCCAATGATATGCCTACAAATACGTCACAATGCTGCAGACACCTTGGAGAAACGACAGAAAGGTCAGGCTCATTCCTGGCGCATTCACAGCCATATAAGGAGACAATGGAAAACAGCCTCAAAAATTCTGCTCATTTCCTGTTTGAAGTTTCATCTTGGTTTCGCCTGTAGCATGAGTTCTGTGGCACTCACAGATAATATCTTTGCAGTTTTGGAAACATCAGAGTGTTTTCTTTCCAAAGCTGTCAATTATATGCATAGTCGAGCATCTTTTCGTGACAAAATATTGCGCTTAAAACGGGCATGTTTTTTTATCCATAAATTAAAAGAGCGCCCCCTATATCCAAGAAGTTAAACAATTTAAAGACAATGCTACCAAATACTAATTGAGTATACATGTACACTTCTGACCCACTGGGAATGTGATAAAATAAATAAAAGCTGAAATAAATCACTCTCTACTATTATTCTGACATTTCACATTCTTAAAACAAAGTGGTCATCCTAACTGACCTAAGACAGTGAATTTTTATTAGGATTAAATGTCAGGAATTGTGAAAAATGATTTTAAATGTATTTGGCTAAGGTGTATGTAAACCTCAGACTTCAACTGTATATACAAATAAACATTTATTAGGACATCTACAAACCACATTTACATAAGTATTCAGACCCTTTACTCAGTACTTTGTTGAAGCACCTTTGGCAGCGATTACAGCCACGAGTCCTCTTGGGTATGATGCGACAAGCTGGGCTCAACTGCATTTTGGGAGATTCTCCCATTCTTCTCTACAGATTCTCTCAAGCTCTGTCAGGTTGGATGGGGAGGGTTTCTGCACAGCTATTTTCAGGTCTCTCCAGAGATGATCGAACATCTCTGGAGAGACCTGAAAATAGCTGTGCAGAAACTCTCCCCATCCAACCTGACAGAGCTTGAGAGAATCTGTTCAAGTCCGGGCTCTGGCTGGGTCACTCAATGACATTCAGAGACTTGTCCCAAAGCCACTCCTGCGCTTTGTCTTGGCGGTGTGCTTAGGTTTGTTGTCCTGTTGTCCCGTGAACCTTTGACCCGGTCTGAGGTCCTGAGCGTTCTGGAGCAGATTTTCATCAAGGATTTCTCTGTACTTTGCTCCGTTCATCTTTGCCTTGTTCCTGCCGTTGAAAAACATCCCCACAGCTTGATGCTGCCACCACCGTGCTTCACAGTAAGGATGGTGCCAGGTTTCCTCCAGATGTAACGTTTGGCATTCAGGCCAAAGAGTTCAATGTTGGTTTCATCAGACCAGAGAATATTGTCTTTCATGGTCTGAGAGTCTTTAGGTGTCTTTTGGCAAATCCAAGCAGGCTGTCATGTGCTTTTCACTGAGTAGTGACTTCCGTCTGGCCACTCTACCATAAAGGACTAATTGTTGGAATATTGCAGAGATGGTTGCCCTTCTAGAAGGTTCTCCCATCTCCACAGACAAACTCTTGAGCTCTGTTAGAGTGACCATCAGGTTCTTGGTCACCTCCCTGACCAAGGCCCTTCTCCCCTGATTGCTCAGTTTGGCTGAGCGGCCAGCTCTAGGAAGAGTCTTATTGGTTCAAAACTTCTTCCATTTAAGAATGATGGAGGCCACTGTGTTCTTAGGGACGTTCAATGCTGCAGAAATGTTTGGTACAGTTTCCCAGATCTGTGCCTCAATACAATCCTGTCTTGGGAGCTCTATGGACAATTCCTTCGACCTCATTGCTTGGTTTTTGCTCTGACATGCACTTTCTACTGTGGGACCTTAGACAGGTATGTGCCTTTCCAAATTATGTCCAATAAATTGAATTGGACTCCAATCAAGAGTTCTAGAATCAAGTTGTAGAAACATCTCAAGGATGATCAATGGAAACAGGATGCACCTGAGCTCAATTTCGAGTCTCATAGCAGAGGGTCTGAATGCTTATGTAAATAAGCTATTTCTGTTTTCGCTTTGTCATTATGGTGTATTGAGTGTAGATTGCTGAGGAAATTGTTTGATTTAATCAAGGTGCCGGAATACTTTCCGAAGGCTCATATTCTAAGCTATCCATTAAAAAAGTATGGTCCACATATCTAATTAAATCTATTTTTCTGCATGTCTATGCATACTTCTTGAGCTGTCTGTACTGGTGTTTATTTTTTTTAAAGAAACTAACTATGCTTCCAGTGGTGTGTATTCATGGAAGCCAAGGGAAACCGGTCTTCCAAAAATATTTGACCAATAAAAACATTTAAATATTAAACTCATTCTCAGTGTATGTAGCCCATGTATATGATGCTGTCTGGACTTAAAGAGTATAACATGTTGCCGCCGTAGCATTTGATTGATTGATGCCAGCAAGCATTTGGCTTCCCTTGATAAAAAAATATTACAATAATTAGCCAATCAGCGTTGAGCGGGCTCAACTTTGGGTTTGGCCAGTTTGGATTTGGCTTTAGACCAATCAAATCGCTTCTTAAGCAAAACGTATTCTTCAGAAAAACTTGTCTGTTTCTTGTCTGCCTGTGTTGATGTCCTGCAGTAGCTGTCTTGCTAAATTGTCCCTTCCCTAAGCCATGATGGGGATTTGGACTTGTGGTTTTGACTTAATTCTCTGCATAGGCCAAAGATTATGACAGCGATTCTGATTTAACCATAAATGAATATGTTGTGCCACTGTCCTGAGACGATTGAAGTTCAATATTCAGCCTAGTAGGTTCATGATAGCTAGCTAGCTTAGCTGGTTCTGTGGTTCATTGTTTCCCATGCGAGGAAAGGGAAAGGGTCAGTTGTATAACTGAATGCATTCAACTGAAATGTGTCTACCGCATTTAACCCAACCCCTCTGAATCAGAGAGGTGCGGGGGGGCTGCCATAATCGACATCCACGTCTTCAGCGCCCGGGGAACAGTGAGTTAACTGCCTTGCTCAGAACAACAGATTTTTAGCTTGTCAGCTCGGGGGTTCGATCCAGCAACCTTTCGGATTATTGGCCCAACGCTCTAACCACTAGGCAGGCTACCAAGCATTTTAGCTAGGTAGCCTATGTCATTAAACACTAAGTGTGCTGTATGACAGAGCCATAGACCGTTTTGCCAACATGATAAAGAGGAGGATGGTATTGGCGTTCAACTAGTCTACACACACACACACACAGAAATCAGTACCATGGGCAGCCACATGATATTTATCAACATTGATTAGACAAAATATTTTGGGATACAGTATCTTTGTTTGTTTTCAGTGTAATAATCTAAGTCTTTATAGCCTTGTTAATATGATGATGTTTAAGTTGAAATGGTGTTGGAATAGTGGAGACAGTGCTCCAGTTTTGTGTGGACTTGAGGTTACTCTGTGGTTCTAAATCAGTAGTTGTTCAGTAAACTGTCGAAAACCTGTACTTACTTGACCATGCTGCATGTGATATAACTGTTTGTTACATGCACATTTTCTTTGTGGACTTCTCCCGTTTGGTGATTAAACAAACGTATAGGTTGTTGATTTTATTCCACCACTTGGTGACTGTTGTCTTTTTGTTGTCACGGCCTTATTGTTTATCATGGTGGCGTATGAACAAATGGGTTATAGAGCAAACAACACAATCATAGCATAGGTTGTAATATGGCTTTTCTACTGGCTGGGCTTGGCTTCCTCAGTGATTTTACCCACGCACCGCTACTGTATGCTCGTCTACATCTCTGCTGAAATCTGGGTAAAAGATTGAAAGGAATGTTAGGTAGTTATTTCTAAAGTCGACCAACATCGCCAGCGTGCATGCCATCTAAGGGAGTTAGAAAAGCTAGCTTCGCTAACTTGATTGAAATGGCTTCTAGGTAGCTAGTTATCAGGTTGGGAGAATGGGAACGTATCTGGGCTAGCTAAAGCCAACTTCATAAAATTGCTAGGTGGCTATTAGTAATACGGAGACACAACAACAAAAATTAAATCAATTGAAATATATTTCTTTAAACAGGACAAATTTGATGGGGCATGTGCCCGTGTACCCCCTATGGGCATGAGGCCTCTGATCCTTATGACTTCACCTTATGACAAACTTCAGCTTCTCCCATTTCGCAAAGCCTCCACTTAGCAGTGTGACTCCAGTCCTGGAAAGCCATGTAAGCAAACAAGACTTGAAAGATAGAGGAGGAGGGGAGAGGGAGAGAGAGACGAAGACAGAGGTATAGACAGAGATCCACACATGCACAGCTCTGACACCCCAGGGCAACAAACAAGAGTGAGAATAGGATGGAGAGAGAGAAGAAAGAGAAGGAAAGCAGCATTGAGCCTAAAGCCCTAATAGCTATAATAGTTATTAGAAAGGGCTAAAAAGGACTAGCGAATGGACTAGCGAATGATATAGAGATGCGCAACAGTTTGTTTTGAAGCTTCCACGTTGGGCCGCTACCTAGCTCTCTCCACACAGAGAGCCAGAACAGAGCACCGAGGCCATTGTCCCCCACAATACGAGCCCTTCTAAACAAAGCTGCCATTGCCGGCACTGAGGTTTGGAGTCGCCTGTCACTCAGTCCATTGTTGACGTGTGCAGAGCCCTGGGGACAATGGCCCTTTGTCTGGGCGACCAGAATGGCAAGCTAGGAGGCACTAAGGACACCCCCCACCCCCATACACACTCTCTTTCCCACTCTCTCTTTCCCACCTCTCTTTCCTTTTTCTACTTTCCTTTCCTCTCTCTTTCTCTCTCTTTCTTTCTCTTTCCCCTTCTCTCTCACTATATGACTGTTTCAGTGTGTGCACTCCAGGCCCTCTAGCGTTAGCGTAATGACATGCTAGCTGTTCCCATAGACTTCCAGTCAGTGGGCCACTGCTGAAAATAGGGGAAACACTGAGTAGTGCCGATGTAGGCCTTACCTTAAAAAGGTCTGAAGACCCGGTCTTCCACGTCTTGTTGGCTTTTTGTTATTTTTTTCAATTGCATTTGGTCTCCACTATTGTAGCTCGCCCGGGCAGGTCACAGCAGATAAGGACACGTTTTATCCTACGGCAGCATGCCTCATCTGCGGAGGGCATCGTGATTTCGTGCTGTGAGGCTTATGACATATTACGAGTCTGAATGCGTCTTTCAGCCACCTCAGGGGTCAAGATTATTCAGTGGAATTTCAAACAAGTGAAGGGTGTGTGTGAGGGCTGAAACAAAAATGTATGTGTTTTCTCTGAGTGGCATCACTTGGTGTGGGTGTGTGCACATGCTTGTGTGCACGGATATATGTGTGTGTGCCCTACTGATACTAAATAGCAGTGACCTCGGTTCTTCCCGAAGGAAAAAACATTGAGCTGAGTGAGCTTGTCTGCTTGCCCTTTGGGGCGCCTGTGTTATCTTTCCCCTGGCTGGCACTGTAAGTGCCATCTCTGTCTCCACGCCAGCTGCCACACAGTGGCATCCTTATCGCTGCCAACGTATACTCCCCGGAGAGGACCGAGTTAGCCACAGACACATCTCAATAGGATTGGTTGATTGGATCTCTCATACTATACTCATCTGCCTCTTGCACTCGTTCTATTCCTTGTTCTCTATCTTATTGTGTTACCTGTGAAAAGTTGTAAAACCAAAATAAGCGACTGTTGACTAAAAATGAGTATGATATTCTGCACACTTCCGAGTTTAACCTCTGAGTTTGGCGCCTGCACAGAAAGATACATGTAACATTTTGGAGCAGCAAAAAATGTGATGACTATGACACACTTTTTGGACATCGTGGTCAGGACAATGCTGAGAGTGTTGTGTTGGTACAAAGTAAAGATCAGCTAAGAAGGCTACTTTATTTCAGATATTTCTAGTCGTATTCTTGAAAAACAGGGAAGTTGGAATTGTAAAAAGTTACAGACTGGACATTTAGCTTATATTGAATTGATTTGAATTAAATTGAGTGAGTGATTGTGACATAAAGTGCAGGAAAGTGAAGGGAATGTGACAATGGGGACGTTGTGCAAGGTAAATGAAAGAGTGAGTATTTGGACGATCTGTCTGGGACAAAGGGAGAGAGAGAGCGAAAGTGAGTGAGGGACTGATGAATAGGCGATGAGAAAAGAGAACGAGAGGGTGTTGAGGGAGGGAATGGTTGAAGGTTTGATGAGTGAACAAATGCTGTGTATGCTACTTACGTACAGCACACATTTTCACACATGTACAGTACGCTATATTTCTAGGCATTCCTACATATTCCTAGATGGTTTTGTGAATATGTGTTGCATAACTAACAGGTATCTCACCTGCACTCCAGGTATAACACAAGACACTACATTAATTGTTGTTTAATATTTTATCTAATGTTAGGATATGAGGATGTCATTGAATATAAATTACTTATATCAATTACTTGTTACTTTTATCTCTTATTCTTATCCGGGGTTTTTTAACTGCACTGTTGGTTAGGGGCTCGTAAGTAATCATTTCACTGTAAGGTCTACACCCTGTTGTATTTGGCACATGTGACTAATAAAATTTGATTTGATGACGTAAAATTACACTGTCTGGTTATCTCTTCTCTGCCCCTGCCCCCTCCCTCCTTCCCTCCCCCCACTCCCAAACAGGTTGTAAAGCTATTTGGGCTGGAGGCACGAGGAGCACTTTGTGGCTTCTTTAGCCTCTTGAGTCAACAGGGCACTGTCAGAGGTCAGGGATAGATAGAAAGAGCTGAGAGGACACAGTGACAGAATATAATGGCGGGAAGGAGGGGTGGATGGGGGAGGGGAAACAGTAGGCTAGTTTTGGCGGGAAAAGAGAGAGCTGGAAACTCACATATTAACATATAAACTCACAGACGGTGAGTCAGTGTCTGTTCCTGCTGTAGTCTCTGGCCCCCAGCCGAGTCACACACCATACACACTCCCCCTCAACCCCCTCTCTTCCACAGAAACATTTCCCTCCACCCCACCCACACTTGAGATGATGTCATCCCCAGTGCATCTCCTAAGGAGCCTGTAGATAACAGTGGCATTGCTGCTACTCAGACACAGTAACAAACTCTGGCAGGCCAAGGTAATCCTCATCCTAAAACTGATGTCAATTGTTATTGTCTAATCCTCTGAAACATTCTAACAGTCACCGACATAGCGGGGGAAGCGGGGAAAGAAGAGGGAAAGACGAAGATGAGGGAAAGTGTGTGTGTGTGTGTATACATGCTTGTGTGATTAGTAAATCTGCTCTCTTTCAAGGCTCATTAGCACCTCTGCTGGATAGTACAGCTAAGAGCCAAACACACAAAACTCCCCCTCCCACACATCACTCACAACTCACTCACGAAGGACCTCAGTTCATTTATTAGCATATCCGACACACATGCGTGCCCAAACTCAAAATACACCACACTTCCTCGAAATTACTGACATCAACACGTTCCCTGTCGCTTCCATTTGACTCCATTTATTCCATCTGCAGCCAATGCAAACATCCAGTGGAAACATTATGGGAAGTGAAATCATTGCAAAATATATGACATGCCCACGTAGACATGAAAGACCTCTTAGAGTGGGCATGAGAGGGGGCAGGGCGGCAGGGTGGCATGGTGCCCGTTCGGATGTGAGAGGGGACTTGAGCTCAGCGGAGCCTCTGTGTG